>NC_057801.1:241110874-241295302 GCF_018294505.1 Triticum aestivum
TGATGAAACTACTTCTGTGCGTGATACTACTTTGCCATTAGGTGAATTTCTAGATGAACAACTTGCTAGAGTTAGGGGGAATGAAAATATTGAAGAACCTATTATTGATGATAGTGATGATGAAGGTCCCCCAATGATTATGTATTACCTGTTGTTCCTAAGGGTTATGTTATGAATGAAAAAGCTGCTATGGAAATTCTTGCTTGCAATGATAGAAATGATCTTAAGAAATTATTAGCTAAATGGAAGCAGCAGTCTCTTAATGCTAGAATGAAACCCGATCCTGCTTTTGCTACTTCACCTATCTGTGTTACTGATAAGGATTATGAATTCTCTGTTGATCCTGATATTATTACTTTAGTTGAATCTGATCCTTTTTATGGCCTTGAATCTGAAACTGTTGTGGCACATCTTACCAAGTTGAATGATATAGCCACCCTATTTACTAATGATGAGAAGTCTCGCTATTTATATATCCTTAAGATATTTCCATTCTCATTAAAGGGTGATGCTAAGACTTGGTATAATTCTCTTGCTCCTGGTTGTGTGCGTAGTCCCCAGGATATGATTTATTACTTCTCTGCTAAATATTTCCCTGCTCATAAGAAACAAGCTGCCTTGCGGGAAATATATAATTTTGTGCAAATCAAAGAAGAGAGTCTCCCACAAGCTTGGGGGAGGCTTCTCCGGTTACTTAATGCTTTGCCTGATCATCCTCTTAAGAAAAATGAAATACTTGATATCTTTTATAATGGACTAACCGATGCTTCCAAGGACTACTTGGATAGTTGTGCTGGTTGTGTTTTCAGGGAAAGAACAGTCGACGAAGCTGAAATACTATTGAATAATATGTTGACTAATGAAAATAATTGGACTCTTCCTGAGCCAGTTCCTGAAGTAATTCCTGAACCAATTGAGCCAACTCCTGAGCCTATTCCTAAACCCACTCCGAAGAAGAGAGGTGTTTTATTTCTCAGTCCTGAAGATATGCAAGAGGCAAAGAAATCAATGAAAGAAAAAGGTATTAAAGCTGAAGATGTTAAGAATTTACCTCCTATTGAAGAAATACATGGTCTTAATTTACCGCCTGAAGAACCACATTGTCTTGATAACCCGACACAGGTAGTAAAGGTAAATTCTCTCTATAGATATGATAAAGTTGAAATACCCTCTACTAAATTTCATAGCCCATGCTTAGATGAATTTGATGACTTTATGGCTAGACAAGAAAGTTTTAATGCTTATGTTGGTAGAGAGTTAAAGAATAATGCTTTCGAGATAGGACGCGTAGGTGATAATCTGGCTAGAGTTAAAGATGAGCTTCACCGCGTTAGCAAATATGCTTCTATGGTTGCTACTCAAGCTGAGCAAGTACTTAAAGCTCAAAATGATTTGCTTGATGAATTGAATAATAAAAATGACTTTGCTGTTAGAGTGGCTACTAGAACTGGTAGAATGACTCAGGAACCTTTGTATCCTGAAGGCCACCCTAAGAGAATCCAGCAAGATTCTCAGAGAAATATTTTAGAGGCACCTAGTTCTTCTAAAAAGAAGAAGAAGAAGAGAAATGATAGGACTTTGCATGCTTCTAGTGAACCTACTGTAGACACACCTGAGAATCCCAATGATATTTCTATTTCTGATGTTGAAACACAATCAGGTGATGAACATGAACCTAGTGATAATGTTAATGATAATGTTCATGTTGATGCTCAACCTAGCAAAGACAATGATGTAGAGATTGAACCTGCTGTTGATCTTGATAACCCACAATCAAAGAATCAACGTTATGATAAGAGGGATTTTGTTGCTAGGAAGCACGGTAAAGAAAGAGAACCATGGGTTCAGAAACCCATGCCCTTTCCTCCTAAACCATCCAAGTCAAAGGATGATGAGGATTTTGAGCGCTTTGCTGAAATGATTAGACCTATTTTCTTACGTATGCGCTTAACTGATATGCTTAAAGTAAATCCTTATGCTAAGTATATGAAGGATATCATCACAAATAAAAGAAAGATACCGGAAGCTGAAATTTCCACCATGCTTGCTAATTACACTTTTAAGGGTGGAATACCAAAGAAACTTGGAGATCCGGGTGTACCAACTATACCATGCTCTATTAAAAGAAATTATGTTAGAACTGCTTTATGTGATCTTGGAGCCGGTGTTAGTGTTATGCCTCTCTCTTTATATCGTAGACTTGAATTGAATAAGTTGACACCTACTGAAATATCTTTGCAAATGGCTGATAAATCAACTGCTATACCTGTCGGTATTTGTGAGGATGTGCCTGTTGTGGTTGCAAATGTCACTATCTTAACGGACTTTGTTATTCTTGATATTCCTGAGGACGATAGTATGTCTATTATCCTTGGTAGACCTTTTCTTAATACTGCAGGGGCTGTTATTGATTGCAACAAAGGCAATGTCACTTTTCATGTTAATGGTAATGAGCATACGGTACACTTTCCGAGGAAACAATCTCAAGTTCATAGCATCAATTCTATTGAAAAAGTTCCAACTATCATTTTTGGAGGTTTTGAATTTCCTCTCCCTACTGTCAAGAAAAAGTATGATATTCTTATTGTTGGGGATTTTCATATCCCCGTTGAGGTAACTTAGTGTTATTCGAAATTTCTCCGGTTCCGTGTTATTCGGAATGAGTTTGTTAACAAGACTTGATCAACCTTGTTAGTGGGTTCATTTTGATGATCACGAGATGGATGAAACTAGAAGGCACAACCTTCTGTACCCTCTTTTTACTTTCTGTTATTTAGAATAAATAAAGCAAAAATAGTATTATCCGTCTGTTTTCTGAATTATCCGTGCATTAAAAAATAGTCCGAAAATAAAAGTGCTCCAAATGCCCTGCAAATTTAGTATGATTTTTTCTGGAATATTTGAGGATTTTAGGCACTGAAAACACTGCAGGAGGGGCAAGCACCAGGCCACGAGAGAGGAGGGGCCCCCTGTAGGGCGCGCCCCCTGTCTCGTGGGCCCCTGGTGGCTCCCCTCCACTTATGCCAGCACCCACACACTTCATCTTCTACCCAAAAAAATCCCCATCCAGCTCAAGCCCGAGTTCTAGCTCGTTTTGCTGCGATTTTCGATCTCTTAGCTCAAAGCTCCATTCACAAAACTGCTTTGGGAGATTGTTGCTTGGTATGTGACTCCTCCATTGGTCCAATTAGTTTTTGTTCTAGTGCTTTATTCATTGCAAATTTTTGCTGCATAGGTGACCATGTTCTTGAGCTTGCATGTTAAATTTTTGAGGTCCCAAGCAATTCCAATGCATGATATAGGCTCTAGGCACTTGTAGGAGTAGTTGCTATCAATCTTGTTTAGTTTTATCCACTTTTATTTTGAAGTTACTAAAATTTTAGAAATTTTCAGAAAAAGAAATATGCTTAGAAGAATGTACCAAGGTGGTTCCTCGGCAAAGAAAGGGCCAAGGATTGCTATACATGAACAAGATGTTAATTTGCCAAGGGACGCAAATGTACGGGCTTGCGAGTGGCCATCCTATGATTTTATGGTCGAAGCAGGCTTGAAGGAGGAATTTGACGCGTATGTGCGTAATGCCGAGCTGGAGGACTTCTTACAAGATAAGTGTCCTCAATATTATCAATTGACTGATTCCTTTGTGCGGAGGTTCGAATATATTTCTGCACGTAATTCTCCTAGTGTTATGTTTGATATTTATGATACATCTTATACCATGGATTTAGAGGATTTCACAACTGTTTGCAAACTCCCGCTGTGGGGTAATGTTAATGATCCTCCCAAATCTGAAGTTAGAGATTTTCTTGCTAGTATTACTGTGGGAGAATCTAGGGACGTAACACAAGCTACCATAGGGAGCATTCATTTTCCTGCTATACATTACTTTGCTTTCTTTATTGGTAGATGCATTAACAGTAAGGACGAAGTATGTCACATGTGTGCCCCTGATCTTTGTGTCCTCAAGAGTGTTGTGTCAGGTTATAGAGGTTATAACTTGGGGGCAATAGTTGCACGTATGTTGCAGAATAATAGTAGAAGGGATGATATCTTTGGAGGAATTTATGCAACCTGTGTGGCTAATTTTCTTAATATAGCTCCACGAGAGGGGGACATGATTGTACCTCCTGTTTATTTGGATAAAGAAGCTATGTTTGATCATCATTTTATTGAGAGGAATGAACAATTCCTCCACTATTGACTAACCTATAACAGACGCAATGTCGTCCCTATTACTCTTCCTGTCCCTACCTTTTTGATTATCAGGCAAAAGGAAGATATGTTGTCACCAAGGAAGAAGCCACTGAATATGAGAGGGGAGTGGAGGCAGCTCGCGAACACACTGCTGCTCAGGAGGCGGTCGCCTCTTCATCTCAGTACTACCCCAGTTTCACTTATGGATATCAGCCAGGCGGTCATTGGTATTAGACCAACTTAGGCCAAAAGCCTAAGCTTGGGGGAGTACGTATTTCTCACCGACTTTACATTCATGTTCACACACTAGTCGTCGGTGCTCATACTCTTTCATTGTATTATCCATGCTAGTTTAAATTTCTTTTTCTAGTTTTCTTCTTGTGTGTTGATAAACCTTAAGAAAAACCAAAAAAATTAGTTAGTTTAATTTCCTTGCTTGTAGTAGAAATTAAAATGAAAACCCAAAAAGATTTCTCGTTCTTCTTTTACTTGTTGGGAGCTTTCCCGTGTAAATAGTTTTATTTTCTTTTCTTTCTTTTGGGGGTCGAGAAGACCATATTGAAAATGCTTAGTGGCTCTTATATGCATGATTGTTTATTTAATTTAGAGCCCATATTACTTGTCTTCTCTCTTGAGTTGAATGCTTGCAGATTCCAGCTTAGTCCAATGCACGTGCACTCTTATTATTATACACATCGTTCGGTCGTGCAAGTGAAAGGCAATAATGACGATATATGATGGACTTATTGGGATGAGAAAAGCTGGTATGAACTCGACCTCTCTTGTTTTTGTAAATATGATGATTCATCGTTCCTGAGTCAGCTATTATGAAGTAAACATATTTGCAATGACATTTAGAGATTATAGTTGCTTGTGCCATGCTTGATTAGCTATGAGTTATAATGGTTTACCTTGCGTGCCAACATGCTATTAGAATGATTATGATGTGGTATGATGGGATGGTATCCTCCTTTGAATGAATTGAGTGACTCGACTTGGCACATGTTCACGCATGTAGTTGAATCAAATCAACATAGCCTTCATGATATTTATGTTCATGGTAGATTATATCCTACTCATGCTTGTACTCGGTGTAAATTAATTTTAATGCATGTTTACGACTGTTGTCGCTCTCTCAGTTGGTCGCTTCCCAGTCTTTTGCTAGCCTTCACCTGTACTAAGCGGGAATACTGCTTGTGCATCCAAACTCCTTAAACCCCAAAGTTGTTCCATATGAGTCCACTATACCTTCCTATATGCGGTATTTACCTGCCGTTCCAAGTAAATTTGTATGTGCCAAACTCCAAACCTTCAAATGAAATTCTGTTTTGTATGCTCGAGCAGCTCATGTTTCAACTAGGGCTGCCTATATCTTCCATGCTAGGTGGGTTATTCTCAAGAGGAGTGGACTCCGCTCCTCATTCACGAGAAAGGGCCGGTAACCGGGATGCCCAGTCCCATGATCCAAAAAGATCAAAGCAAATCAAAATAATTAAACAAAACTCCCCCAGGGCTGTTGTATGTTGGAGGCACTCGTTGTTTCGAGCAAGCCATGGATTGATGCTTGTTGGTGGTTGGGGGAGTATAAACCTTTACCATTCTGTTTGGGAACTGCCTATAATGCATGTAGTATGGAAGATACAGCCATCTCATAGTTGTTGCGTTGACAGCGAAAGTATGCCGCTCAAAATGTTATTCAATCTCTATTTTAAAATCGAGCTCTGGCACCTCTACAAATCCCTGCTTCCCTCTGCGAAGGGCCTATCTATTTACTTTTATGTTGAGTCATCACCCTTCTTATTAAAAAGCACCCGCTGGAGAGCACACTGTCATTTGCATTCATTATTATTGGTTTATATTGGGTATGACTTGACTGGATCTCTTTTACCATGAATTACAATGTTTAGTCAGTCCTTGATCTTTAAAGGTGCTCTGCATTTATGTTTTGCGGTCTCAGAAAGGGCTAGCGAGATACCATTTTGTTATATCATGTTATGATTATTTTGAGAAAGTGTTGTCATCCGAGTTTTATTATTATGGCTCGCTAGCTGATTATGTTATTGATATGAGTAATTGTGAGACCTATGTGTTATTGTTAGTATGGTTAGTTCATAATATTTGCTGAAACTTGAATGCTGGCTTTTCATGTTACAACAACAAGAGCAAACAGAGTTTGTAAAAGTTTTTCTTTATCACTTTCAGTTTATCAACTGAATTGCTTGAGGACAAGCAAAGGTTTAAGCTTGGGGGAGTTGATACGTCTCCAACGTATCTACTTTTGCAAACACTTTTGCCCTTGTTTTGGACTCTAACTTGCATGATTTGAATGAAACTAACCCGGACTGACGCTGTTTTCAGCAGAACTGCCATGATGTTGTTTTATGTGTAGAAAAGAAAAGTTCTCGGAATGTCCTGGAAATCCACGGAGGCACTTTTGGAATTAATAAGAATTTTTGGCGAAAGAATTAGTGCCAGGGGGCCCATGGCCTGTCCACGAGATAGGGGGCGCGCCCCCCCTAGGGCGTGGCCCCCTATCTCGTGGCCCCCCTGGACCTCCTCCGACCTCAACTCCAACTCCATATATTCTGTCTCGGGGAGAAAAAAATCAAGGAGAATGTTTCATTGTGTTTCACGACACGGAGCCGCCGCCAAGCCCTAATCTCTCTCGGGAGGGCTGATCTGGAGTTCGTTCGGGGCTCCGAAGAGGGGGATTCGTCGCCGTCGTCATCATCAACCATCCTCAATCACCAATTTCATTATACTCACCGTCGTGCGTCCATCGTAGGCTTGCTGGACGGTGATGGGTTGGATGAGATTTACCATGTAATCAAGTTAGTTTTGTTAGGGTTTGATCCCTAGTATCCACTATGTTCTGAGATTGATGTTGCTATGACTTTGCTATGCTTAATGCTTGTCACTAGGGCCCGAGTGCCATGATTTCAGATCTGAACCTATTATGTTTTGATGAATATACGTGTGTTCTTAATCCTATCTTGCAAGTCTATAGTCACCTATTATGTGTTATGATCCGACAACCCCGAAGTGACAATAATCGGGATACTTCTCGGTGATGACCGTAGTTCGAGGAGTTCATGTATTCACTATGTGCTAATGCTTTGTTCCGGTTCTCTATTAAAAGGAGGCCTTAATATCCCTTAGTTTCCGTAAGGACCCGGCTGGAACGGGAGGGTAGGACAAAAGATGTAATACAAGTTCTTTTCCATAAGCATGTATGACTATTTACAGAATACACGCGTACATTACATTGATGAATTGGAGCTAGTTCTATATCACCCTATGTTATAACTATTGCATGAGGAATCGCACCCGGCATAATTATCCATCACTGATCCATTGTGCCACGCCCAATATGCGACCCTATCCAAAAGGAACTCGAAGGTCCCACCAAGGATAGACCCGCATATTGAAACGCTTTTGCAAGGTGGATATCATTACATCAACATTACATAATAGATGGGGATACATACAAAAGGCATACAATGCCACACGAATACAACATCGTCTTACATAAGAGCACCATCCGACTACGGATGAAACACAAACAGAAACTCAAACAACATCCACCCTGCTAGCCCAGGCTGCCGACCTGGAAACTATCCCCTAGTCGAAGAAGAAGCAGAAGAAGAACTCCAAAACAAGCAAACATCACTCTCTCGTCATGATCATCGCATAACCTGTACCTGCAACTGTTGTTGTAGTAATCTGTGAGCCACGAGGACTCAAGAATCCCATTACCATGGGTATCAAGACTAGCAAAGCTTAATGGGTAAGGAAGGGGTAAAGTGGTGAGGTTGCAGCAGCGACTAAGCATATATGGTGGCTAACATACGCAAATAAGAGTGAGAAGAGAAGCAAACGGAACAGTCGTGAAGCTAGCAATGATCAAGAGGTGATCCTGAACTCGTACTTACGTCATACATAACCCAAAACTGTGTTCACTTCCCGGACTCCACTGAAAAGAGACCATCACGGCTACACACGCGGTTGATGCATTTTAATTAAGTCAAGTGTCAAGTTATCTACAACCAGACATTAACAAATTCCCATCTGCCACATAACCGCGGGAACGGCTTTCAAAAGTTTATACCCTGCAGGGGTGTCCCAACTTAGCCCATCACAAGCTCTCACGGTCAACGAAGGATATTCCTTCTCCCAGGAAGATCCGATCAGTCTCGGAATCCCGGTTTACAAGACATTTCAACAATGGTAAAACAAGACCAGCAAAGCCGCTCGATGTGCCGACAAATCCCGATAGGAGCTGCACATATCTCGTTCTCAGGGCACACCGGATAAGCGAAGCATACAGGTACCAACGTAACCCAAGTTGCCAAGGGACGGTCCCGCACGATGCTCTAGTCTGGACCAACACTCGGAGGAGCATTGGCCCGGGGGGTAAATAAAGATGATCCTCGGGCTCCGGAAACCCAAGGAAAAAAGGGCTAGGTGAGGCAAATGGTAAAACCAAGGTTGGGCCTTGCTGGAGGAGTTTTATTCAAAGCGAACTGTCAAGGGGGTCCCATAAATCACCCAACCGCGTAAGGAACGCAAAATCAAGGAACATAACACCGGTATGACGGAAACTAGGGCGGCAAGAGTGGAACAAAACACCAGGCAAAAGGCCGAGTCTTCCACCATTTACCAAGTATATAGATGCATTAATTAAATAAGAGATATTATGATATCCCAACATAATCTTGTCCATCATGGAGCAATCTTCAACTTCACCTGCAACTAACAATGCTATAAGAGGGGCTGAGCAAAGCGGTAACATAGCCAACCAACGATTTGCTAGGAAGGGTGAAAAGGTTAGAGGCTGACATGGCAATTTGGGAGGCTTGACGAGCAAATGATAGGTAGCACCGCATAGCGATAGAACGAAGCAACTAGCATAGCAATGATAGTAGTGAGATCCAAGGTGACGGTCATCTTGCCTGAAATCCCGCTAGGAAGAAGAACGAGTCCATGAAGAAGACAAACGGGAGTAGTCGAATGAATCCTCACAATAGCAACATTACCGGAACTAAGAAGCAACACCGGAAAGAAACAAACAACATGGTAAACACACAAGCATAATCATGGCATGATGCACAAACAAGTATGATGCATGTCGGGTTTAATGAGGCATGGCATGGCAAAGTGCAACAAACAATACTACAAGTTAAGTGGAGCTCAATATGCAACTCGTTGCATATTGATGAAACACCACATTCAACTATTTAGTTAGCTCCCGTTTATGTACCCAACAATATTAAATGTTATTAAACATGGCAAGGGGTAAAGCATATGAAAACTACCTATCTAGGCAAGTTTAAATGAGGCCGGAACAACAAACAACAATTCCAGAAAATCCTCATGTGTATATTTTGAATTCGGTACTGTTCTGCACTAAACACCATTTTAATGTGGTTAAACAGGAAAATGAAGTACAACATGTTCAACTAGGCATTTTTCCACCCCATTTCCATATATAGTCTAATTAATTTGGAGCTACAGTTATTTAGTTAGGAAATAAATCATTTTAACATGGCATTTATGCAAATTTAAACAAACATCATTTTAAACATTTTGAACATGGATGAAAGTGGCAAATTATGAAACTAGATGAAATTCTACGCATTTTACATGATTAAACCATTTTAATCTGATGCACGGTTTGTGAGATATTAAATGCATGAACACGAGGGTTTTTCTGTAAAACTGCAGTTTTCTGGAAAATGCTAAATTGGCAGATCTGAAAAAAAACTACACGGGCCGAATCTGGTGCATTGCAGGGCTGAACAAAGAGGAGGAGGCTAGATTTGGTGCTCACCCATGGGCAAGGCCCAGTTCGGTGCAGAGGCTGCAGGAGGCCGGGCTGGATCTGGCGAAGAGAAGGAGCATGCTGGGCCTCGGTCAACGTGACCGATGCAGGGGAAGCAAGGCGAGGCAACAGCGGGACTTGGCGCGGAGGCAGGTGGGTCAACGCAGCCGATTACTCGAGCAGGACTTGGCGCTGGACGTCGTCCTCACGTGCTCGCACGCAGAAGCAGGGGAACAGCGCACCGACGCGATGCGGAGGAGGCAGCAGATGGCGGGGCGCGGGGAGATCGGCCGGATCCTACGAGGGAAAGGCCGGGTCTGGCTCGAACGGGTCGGGGAAGAGCCGGACTTGCTAGATCTCACGAGGGTTGGAGCAAGGCGCGGCTGCAGGGGGCGATGAAGACCTTGGCGCGCCATGGCTCAAGGAAGGTCTTCACGGAAATGATCTCCGGCGAAGCAGGGTAACGGGGCGACGACAGGGGTTACATGGGGGAAGCCGGAGGAGGTGGATCCAGCGTGGGTGGGGCTTCAGCAAGGCTCGCATGGCGGCGTCGGCTTCGGCCTCTGCAAACCATAGAGGAACGGAGAATTAGAACAATAGCGGGCCGATTAAAGAGGGAGAGAAGCACCAGGGGGAAGAAGGAAAGGAGAAGGAGAGGTGCAGCCTGGTGGTGGAGCTGGCCCGACGATTGGACTCGGTGTGCATGAGGTGCTCGCCTCGATCCCGCCTGGATCGGGCGCGGGGCTGCCTGCAGGAGAGCTCGGGAGGACGGGGCTTCGCTGGGAACGAGGAGGAGGCACACGGCTAGGAGAGCTCCGGGCGTAGAGGAAGCCGGGACGAGCGGGACGACACCGGAGGCAGAGCAGCTTGGGGTGGTGCAGAGCTTCGGTGAGCGTGGCCATGGCCGTGCTTGCTCGGGTAGGAGGATGGTTGTTGGCTGCTGCGATTTGGGCTACGCGGAAAACCAGGGAGGTGGTCGGAGGCTGGTTGGAGGGAGGTGGATCGGGATGGATGGTGGTTGGCTCAGTGAGGAAGCCGAGGAGGAGACCAGGTGGGATGGCGGCGGCGGGCGGAATGGGTGGATGGGACAACTAGTGGCTAGGGTTAGGCTGTTTAAATAGCTAGGTGGACTAGGTTAGGGCAAAATGAACCCTTCGATCAAAATCAAACTGTCGAGAATAAATAGGTTATGGAAACCAATTAAGAAAACAGAGATGTTTTATAGATGTTTGGGGATGATCCGGACCCAACGGTAATGATAGTCCGGTTCAGGTTCGGGGAAGTTTCGGACACGGGTGAGGGGTCGATGCACGGTGCAAAGAGGTTCAAATGGCCGAACAACAAAAGAATGGTTGGTCTCGAAAGGGACAACGGAGGCAACGAGGAGAAGCGGGAACTATCAACGGATGCAAGCTTTATGAAAACATGCGGATGCAATATGCAAGATGCCATGAGATGAAATGCATGACGTGAACAAAATGCAAAACAAAAAACACAAACCCAACCATGAAGGAAATAACATATCACATCTCCGGAAAAGGCAAGAGTTGGAGTTACGAATATGGAAAGTTGTATCCGGGGCGTTACAACACTCCACCACTACGAGAAGATCTCGTCCCGAGATCTAGGATGGCACCGGAGGGAAAAGGAAGAGGAAGATAAGAGGTAAACTAAGTTGCTTCTTTGACGAACGAGTGAAACCACGAACCTTGAGAGGTTGAGTAATTTAAAAGAAAGAGTACAATAGAGATGAACGAGATTGCAAACAATCCGTTAGAAAAGTGGAACAAGGAGTATTACGAGAACTTGAAGGTTGAAAGACATGGAAATAAGAGCTTCACGAACAAAAAGAATATGATCACCTCGGTATAATGAGATAGCCAAGGAACAAGAATGACAGAATTTGGACAGCACTCCGGTAGAAAGAGAAGAAAACTTGATGAGATGAAAATATATTGAAGAGATGATACCACACTCTGGTTAAATGGATAAGCAAGAAAAGAACACGATCCTCACAAAACGAGGTGATGAGTGAAGAGCACAACATCACAATGCCTCTGTAACAAAAGAATAGAAGTTAGACCGTTGGGATAAAGGGACGGAGAAGAAAATGACAACTTTTGCCACAAGAGAACTTGGAAAGCACCCTTGCAAAGTAGGATTTAACAGAGTTGTTGGAAAATCAACAACAAAAAGCAGAAGCTTGTTGTGGGCTTATGGAAAACATCTCAAAATTATGAGGTGACAACCGGCCACTAATGGAAACCATTGATTTGATTGACAGCACCAAAGAGATGAAAAATTTCTTCACCGAGAAGGATATGGAGAAAGCTTGCATCATTGATAAGCACCACAAATAGCAACATTCCTTAGGGAAGGCTTTAGGTGAAATCTATACCAAGATAACTCCAAAGAACAGATTGATGGATTTAAAATACCTCATTCTTGACAACATGTGAATCGCGAAACCTGAATGGAAATTGCCAAGAATGATATAACACCCCCTCAAACGCTAAGGTAGAAACAATTGCACTTCGAAATGCTCGATGAAGGATGCTCGAACTCCTACAACAAGAATCTTGAAGAACACTTCGAGAATGAATTAAATCCTTGATGAACCACCATGTAGAACCTCCATGAAGAACTCCGATAATAAAAGAATGATAGAAAGGAATAGAAGTTGAAAGAACAAGGTGAAGCCTTGCAATGATTTAGATGGAGCTTCGCGACGAGATAATGCGGAAAACTTGGAACTCCGGAAAAGGAAAAGATGAAACACTAGAACCGAGAATTACTTCATCATGAACAATCTCTGGAAGAAAAGAATTGAATCACCTCGAGGAAATAAGAATAAGATTTATTGTATGCTTATCCTTCATCAAATTAAATTGATGACAAGCAATGGATTTTGCATACTACTTATTCCCGTAGAAAGTATTAAAAGAGATATAGCGCAAACTTGAAGAAGGTATTGATGGAACCACCGGTGGAATCTGGAAACAATGAATGAATTAATATGATAACGAAGGAAGTGAAATCTTGAACGAACCACCGTAAGAATTGAAAATGAATGAAGAAAAGATAATGAAACACTGGGAAGAATTAGAAAATAAACGAAGATACTTGGGAGATTTTAGATACAAGAGAACGAAGAGATCATGAACTGATTAGAGGATATTTGAATGATGCACCGGAAAAATTCGAGAACGAGAGTTGAAAGCTGAGAATGAATAATTCTGAGATGATGGCTACGGAGAATCAATCTGAAAAGACTCTTGAATTGCTCTGGATGGGTGAAAAGAATTCCCACAATCGAAAACAATTATGAGAGGATGGCGTCAAACTTGAACTACGCCTCTTTGGAAGAACGGGTAAGGATTTAAGAGGAACTCTTCTTCGGTCTTCAAAATCCGAGAATGACAAGGAGAAACACCACCCAATTGTTGAGACACTCCGGAACAAAGAAGAATAGAAATGATGAACCAATGATGAAAATATTCTGAAAGCGATCTTGGAGAAGGAATATGACTGATGAAAATTCATTCTTACGTCAAACTTCAGAAGACTTTGGGAATCGCTCCGGATAAATTAGAAGAGTCAGGTAAGATCCTGGGAAAAGACATGTGGGTTAGGGCCCACTCAAAAGAAAACACCGTTGAACAATTTAAAGAGAGGTTGCACCAGTTGAATTAAATAGCTTGAATGAGAGAAAAACCTTGAAGTAACTCGAACGGATTAAGAATGGAAACATGATTCTTCTGAGATATCTTTAGCACTCCGGATACAAATAGAGAGAGGTGAACGATTATGGGATGCACCGGCATGGGATAGCATTTGAAACGAGGAAAGGGATATGAACAACACCAAAAGCTTGAGTTGGATCGACCGGAGAAGAAACAACAATGGAGGATGATGAACTTGAAACTGTTGAGCATCTTCATGGGAAATCACCGGATAAGAACATTGAAAGAAAAGAATGAAGAGACTTCCCACAAATAAAAGGATACATGATTAAGAAATCTGAGTCCTTCAAGAAAAGGGGTGGGAGGGCGGGAAAACAAAGACAACATGGGACGGATGAAAGAAACACCATTGAGAAAACTTAGAATTGATCTCGCAAGGCTTGAAATGATCGGATCCACTTGAAGAGAAGCACACCGGTTGGAAAGAATTGACATGACAATCTCGATGAACAAAAGGATTAGCACTCCCATAGAAATATGAGAACACCATTTAGAATGGTTATGGATTCAACATTTGACTTCGAAGCAACTCGAATACCACAAATAAAACAAAACAAAGGATTGGCTTGCAGAATAAGCCGGAACAAACATATGATAGAGATTTCGTCCGAAGTTTTCGTGGTGGGGCCCACACGGGTTCGATCGTACAGCACCATCATGTACAAGGCAGCCATATCATGTGTCTGTGGAAAGATATCTAGGAGCTACTTGAATTCCCACCTATAAACTCCCGAAACTTTCTGGTTATGCAATCTGGTGTTGGGGATACAGGGAAGCAATATATCTCACCCAAACTAACAATACCTACATCCAGTTGTATCCATCCGTCAACACATAACCAAGAAACTCCGGAAATCGTGTACCTCAACCTTCGAAAAGCATCCGTTATACGAGTTATGGCAATACTCCCGAACTCCCCCAGTACTGGGTTGGCGTCGAGGTTATCTCACCAACAACTGCATAAAAGAGATTTTCGATGTCGGCAAAACTCAGGTATTCCAAACTGCCAACGATAAAATTGTGACGACAACACCTCGGAGCTCAACTCCCCGGGACACTGCCACAACCCTAAATGTCAGGAGGCACCAAGAACAATGTTCTCGTCACAAGAATATCGGAACGATCCCAAGATACCCGCATGATCCTAAAAATTTTTTTTGAGAAAAATTGAGGAGAGGAAAGACAAAACATCTACGTCGAGAGTCCTCACCAGAGCGACGAAGGGGGCTGAGGAGTAAAAAGAATCCTACTCTCCGATATATATAATCCTAAGACTCAAAATAGTTTTCTTCTAGACTCAACAACGGCCAACAATCAAGGGGGCTCCTATGGTCGGTCGAGGCTCTGATACCAACTTGTCACGCCCAATATGCGACCCTATCCAAAAGGAACTCGAAGGTCCCACCAAGGATAGAACCGCATATTGAAACGCTTTGCAAGGTGGATATCATTACATCAACATTACATAATAGATGGGGATACATACAAAGGCATACAATGCCACACGAATACAACATCATCTTACATAAGAGCACCATCCGACTACGGATGAAACACAAACAGAAACTCAAACGACATCCACCCTGCTAGCCCAGGCTGCCGACTTGTAGCCTATCCCCCGATCAAAGAAGAAGTAGAAGAAGAACTCCAAAACAAGCAAACATCGCTCTCGCGTCATGATCATCACATAACCTGTACCTGCAACTGTTGTTGTAGTAATCTGTGAGCCACGAGGACTCAGCAATCCCATTACCATGGGTATCAAGACTAGCAAAGCATAATGGGTAAGGAAGGGGTAAAGTGGTGAGGTTGCAGCAGCGACCAAGCATATATGGTGGCTAACATACGCAAATAAGAGCGAGAAGAGAAGCAAACGGAACGGTCGTGAAGCTAGCAATGATCAAGAGGTGATCCTGAACTCCTACTTACGTCATACATAACCCAAAACCATGTTCACTTCCCGGACTCCGCCGAAAAGAGACCATCACGGCTACACACGCGGTTGATTTATTTTAATTAAGTCCAGTGTCAAGTTGTCCACAACCGGACATTAACAAATTCCCATCTGCCACATAACCGCGGGAACGACTTTCAAAAGTTTATACCCTGCAGGGGTGTCCCAACTTAGCCCATCACAAGCTCTCACAGTCAACGAAGGGTATTCCTTCTCCCAGGAAGACCCGATCAGTCTCGGAATCCCGGTTTACAAGAAATTTCGACAATGGTAAAACAAGACTAGCAAAGCCGCCCGATGTGCCGACAAATCCCGATAGGAGCTGCACATATCTCGTTCTCAGGGCACACCGGATAAGCGAAGCGTACAAGTACCAACGTAACCCAAGTTGCCAAGGGACGGTCCCGCACGGTGCTCTAGTTTGGACCAACACTCGGAGGAGCACTGGCCCGGGGGGTAAATAAAGATGATCCTCGGGTTCTGGAAACCCAAGGAAAAAAGGGCTAGGTGAGGCAAATGGTAAAACCAAGGTTGGGCCTTACTGGAGGAGTTTTATTGAAAGCGAACTATCAAGGGGGTCCCGTAAATCACCCAACCGCGTAAGGAACGCAAAATCAAGGAACATAACACCGGTATGACGGAAACTAGGGCGGCAAGAGTGGAACAAAACACCAGGCATAAGGCCGAGTCTTCCACCCTTTACCAAGTATATAGATGCATTAATTAAATAAGATATATTGTGATATCCCAACATAATCCTGTAAATCATGGAGCAATCTTCAACTTCACCTGCAACTAACAATGCTATAAGAGGGGCTGAGCAAAGCGGTAACATAGCCAAGCAACGGTTTGCTAGGAAGGGTGAAAAGGTTAGAGGCTGACATGGCAATTTGGGAGGCTTGACGAGCAAATGATAGGTAGCGCAGCATAGCGATAGAACGAAGCAACTAGCATAGCAATGATAGTAGTGAGATCCAAGGTAACGGTCATCTTGCCTGAAATCCCACTAGGAAGAAGAACGTGTCCTTGAAGAAGACGAACGGGAGTAGTCGAATGAATCCTCACAATCGCAACATTACCGGAACTAAGAAGTAACACCGGAAAGAAACAAACAACATGGTAAACACACAAGCATAATCATGGCATGATGCGCAAACAAGTATGATGCATGTCGGGTTTAATGAGGCATGGCATGGCAAAGTGCAACAAACAATACTACAAGTTAAGTGGAGCTCAATATGCAACTCGTTGCATATTGACGAAACACCACATTCAACTATTTAGTTAGCTCCCGTTTATGTACCCAACAATATTAAATGTTATTAAACATGGCAAGGGGTAAAGCATATGAAAACTACCTATCTAGGCAAGTTTAAATGAGGCCGGAACAACAAACAACAATTCCGGAAAATCCTCAAGTGCATATTTTGAATTCGGTACTGTTCTGCCCTAAACACCATTTTAATGTTGTTAAACAGGAAAATGAAGTACAACATGTTAAACTAGGCATTTTTCCACCCCATTTCCATATATAGTCTAATTAATTTGGAGCTACGATTATTTAGTTAGGAAATAAATCATTTTAACATGGCATTTATGCAAATTTAAACAAACATCATTTTAAACATTTTGAACATGAATGAAAGTGGCAAATTATGAAACTAGATGAAATTCTAAGCATTTTACATGATTAAACCATTTTAATCCGATGCACGGTTTGTGAGATATTAAATGCATGAACACAAGGGTTTTTCTGTAAAACTGCAGTTTTCTGGAAAATGCTAAATTCGCAGATCTGAAAAAAAAACTACACGGGCCGAATCTGGTGCATTGCTGGGCTGAACAGAGAGGAGGAGGCTGGATTTGGTGCTCACCCATGGGCCAGGCCCAGTTCGGTGCAAAGGCTGGAGGAGGCCGGGCTGGATCTGGCGAAGAGAAGGAGCATGCTGGACCTCGATGCAGGGGAAGCAAGGCGAGGCGGCAGCAGGACTTGGCGCAGAGGCAGGTGGGTCAACGCAGGCGGTTGCTCGAGCAAGACTTGGCGCTGGTCGTCGTCCTCGCGTGCCCGCACGCAGAAGCAGGGGAACGACGCACCAGTGCAATGCAGAGGAGGCAGCAGACGGCGGGGCGCGGGGAGATCGGCCGAATCCTACGAGGGAAAGGCCGAGACTAGCTTGAACGGTTCGGGGAAGAGCCAGACTTGCTAGATCTCGTGAGGGTTGGAGCAAGGCGCGGCTGCAGGGGGCGATGTAGACCTTGGCGCGCCATGGCTCGAAGAAGGCCTTCACGGCAATGATCTCCGGCAAAGCAGGGTAACGGGGCGATGAAGGGGGTTACATGGGGGAAGCCGGAGGAGGTGGATCTGGTGCGGGTGGAGCTTGAGCAAGGCTCGCATGGCGGCGGCGGCTTCGGCCTCTGCAAACCACAGAGGCAACGGAGAATTAGAACAACAGCGGGCAGATTAAAGAGGGAGAGAAGCACCAGGGGGAAAAAGGAAAAGAGAAAGAGAGGTGCAGCCTGGTGGTGGAGCTGGTCCGACGATTGGACTCGGCGTGCACGAGGTGGTCACCTCGATCCCACCTGGATCGGGCACGGGGCTGCCTGCGGGAGAGCTCGGGAGGACGGGGCTTCGCTGGGAACGAGGAGGAGGTGCACGGCCAGGAGAGCTCCAGGCGTAGAGGAAGCCGGGACGAGCGGGACGACACCGGAGGCAGAGCAGCTTGGGGTGGTGCAGAGCTTCGGTGAGCGTGGCCATGGCCGTGCTTGCTCGGGTAGGAGGATGGTTGTTGGCTGCTACGATTTGGGCTACGCGGAAAACCAGGGAGGTGGTCGGAGACTGCTTGGAGGGAGGTGGATCGGGATGGATGGTGGTTGGCTCGGTGAGGAAGCCGAGGAGGAGACCAGGTGGGCTGGCGATGGCGGGCGGAATGGGTGGATGGGATAGCTAGGGGCTAGGGTTAGGCTGTTTAAATTGCTAGGTGGAGTAGCTTAGGGCAAAATGAACCCTTCGATCAAAATCAAACTGTCGAGAATAAATAGGTTATGGAAACCAATTAAGAAAACGGAGATATTTTATAGATGTTTGGGAATGATCTGGACCCAACGGTAACGATAGTCCGGTTTGGGTTCGGGGAAGTTTCAGACATGGGTGAGGGGTCGATGCACGGTGCCAAGAGGTTCAAATGGTCGGACAACAAAAGAACGGTTGGTCTCGAAAGGGACAACAAATGCAACGAGGAGAAGCGGGAACTATCAACAGATGCAAGCTTTAACATGCGGATGCAATACGCAAGATGCCATGAGATGAAATGCATGACGTGAACAAAATGCAAAACAAAAGACACAAACCCAACCATGAAGGAAATAACATATTGCATCTCCGGAAAAGGCAAGAGTTGGAGTTACGAATATGGAAAGTTGTATCCGGGGCGTTACACATTGCCTACGAGCTTTTCACATATTGTTCTTCGCTTATTTACTTTTCCGTTGCTACTGTTACAACTACTACAAAAACTCAAAAACATTTATCTTTACTTTTGCTACCATTACCTTTATTATGATACCACTTTTGCTACTAAACACTTTGCTGCAGATACTAAGTTATCCAGGTGTGGTTGAATTGACAACTGAACTGCTAATACTCAAGAATATTCTTTGGCTCCCCTTGTGTCGAATCAATAAATTTGGGTTGAATACTCTACCATCAAAAGCTGTTGTGATCCCCTATACTTGTGGGTTATCAGGCGCGCCTTCCTATGTGATGGAGGGAGGCACCCCTTGCATGGGCGCAGATCCTAACGCGGCACCTCCAGAGATGCCAACCTCCTGAGGCCTTGAGCTGGGCGATGTCTTCTTCTTCTTGGGAACTGCCTCGGGAGCGTTCTCGCTCCTGCTATCTGGGTCCTCGATTGATGTAGCTTGGAAGCACGCTCAAGAGAGCACACCGCATCATTCTCTTCGCAGGGGACTATGATGATTCCGCCGCTTCCCGGCATCTTGAGGACATTGTAACCCTGGTGAGTTACCACCATGAACTTGGCCAGGGCTGGATACCCGAGGATGGCATTGTATGGCAGGCGAATGTGGGCAACATCAAAGTCGATGAGCTCGGTGCGGTAGTTCTTGCGCTGTCTG
Source organism: Triticum aestivum (assembly GCF_018294505.1). Lineage (NCBI taxonomy): Eukaryota > Viridiplantae > Streptophyta > Magnoliopsida > Poales > Poaceae > Triticum > Triticum aestivum. The sequence continues at coordinate 241,130,721 of NC_057801.1, forward strand.
AAAGTGACAGGGAGGCGAACCTACCTTATCGGAGTAGTGGAGCCATCAGTAACTCCTGAGAAAGTCTTGGTCGGCTGAAGTTCATCATAAGGCACTTGAAGGTTGTTGAACATTTCGACGGACAGAACGTTACCGCCATCGATGAGAGTCCTGATAACTTGTACGTTGCTGATGACTGGGGAACAGAGCATTGGGAGGATGCCAGCCGTAGCCGCACACTTGAGCTGATCCGCTGAGCTGAACATGATGGCACACGTGGACCATCTGAGAGGGCGCATGGCCTCGAGCTTGGGGAGGACTGCATTCACCTCGCGAGCAAACTGCTTGAAGGTGTGCTGAGAGGCTGGGGCCTGGGCACCGCCCAGGATGCAAGCGATAGCACATGGCTCCTGGAAGCCCCCAGCCCCCTCGTCTTGGTGGTGATCGTCATTCCTTCTTGGCAGTGGTGGCTGAGGAGGAAGGCCTGCGTTGCCCTGCGGGCGATCCACGCGAGGCTGGTCCCTCCAAGCCCCCTCACGAGGCTGGTCCTATCAGCAATCCTCACGAGGGCAATCACGCAACTCCTGGCGAGGGCCTCGTTCGTCCCATCGTCCTGCACCTCTTCCTCCTCCTCGGCCGTAGCCCCGGTCGTTGCGCTCGGGGCGTCGACCGATGCGTCCTTCTCGAACGGCTGTGAGCTCTTGGCATTCGTTGGTGTTGTGGGTGTAGAGGTTGTGGTAGGCGCAAAATCGGCGGAACCCTTCCAATGACCCGATATGTACCTGGTACCCTATGGAACACTTGCGGTGTCCGAATACTATCGTCCTATATATCAATCTTTACCTACCGACCATTTCGAGAGTCCTTGTCATGTCGGTGATCCCATCCGGCACTTCAAACAACATTCGGTCACCAAATCACATAACTCATATAATACTAAATTGTCATCGAGCGTTAAGCGTCTGGACCCTACGGGTTCGAGAACTATGTAAACATGACCGAGACACCTCTCTGGTCAATAACCAATAGCAGAACCTGGATGCTCATATTGGCTCCTACATATTCTATGAAAATCTTTATCGGTCAAACCGTAATGAATACATACGTTATTCCCTTTGTCATCGGTATGTTGCTTGCCTGAGATTTGATCGTCGGTACCTTCATACCTAGTTCAATCTCGTTACTGGCAAGTCTCTTTACTCGTTCTATAATACATCATCCCATAACTAACTCATTAGTCACTTTGCTTGCAAGGCTTCTTATAATGTGCATTACCGAGAGGGCCCAGAGATACCTCACCGATACTCGGAGTGACAAATCCTAATCTTTATCTATGCCAACCCAACAAACACCTTCGGAGATACCTGTAGAGCATCTTTATAATCACCTTGTTACGTTGTGACGTTTGATTGCACACAAGGTATTCCTCCGATATCCGGGAGATGCATAATCTCATAGTCGAAGGAATATGTATTTGACATGAAGAAAGCAATGGCAATAAAACTGAACGATCAATATGCTAAGCTAACGGATGGGTCATGTCCATCAGATCATTCTCCTAATGATGTGATCCCGTTAATCAAATGACAACACATGTCTATATGGTTAGAAACTTAACCATCTTTAATTAATGAGCTAGTCTAGTAGAGGCTTACTAGGGACACGGTGTTTTGTCTATGTATCCATGCATGTATCACATTTCCGGTTAATACAATTCTAGCAAGAATAATAAACATTTATCATGATATAAGGAAATACAAAATGACAACTTTATTATTGCCTCTAGGGCATATTTCCTCCAGTCTCCCACTTGCACTAGAGTCAAAAATCTAGTTCACATCGCCATGTGATTTAACACCAATAGTTCACATCTTTATGTGATTAACACCCATAGTTCACATTGCCATGTGACCAACACCTAAAGGGTTTACTAGAGTCATTAACCTAGTTCACATTGCTATGTGATTAACACCCAAAGAGTACTAAAGTGTGATCATGTTTTGCTTGTGAGAGAAGTTTAGTCAACGGGTCTGCCAAATTCTGATCCACATGTATTTTGCAAATTTCTATGTCTACAATGCTCTGCATGGAGATACTCTAGCTAATTTCTCCCACTTTTAATACGTATCCAAATTGAGACTCAAGTCATCTGGATCAGTGTAAAAGCTTGCATCGACATAACTCTTTACGACGAACTCTTTATCACCTCCATAACCGAGAAATATTTCCTTAGCCATCTAAGGATAATTTTGACCGTTGTCCAGTGATCTACTCCTGGATCATTCTGGTACCAGCTTGCTAAACTCATGGCAAGGCACACAACAGGTCTGGTACACAGCATGGCATACTTTATAGAACCTATGGCTGAGGCATAGGGAATGACTTTCATTCTCTCTCTATCTTCTGCCATGGTCGGCCTTTGAGTCTTACTCAACTTAGCACCTTACAATACAGGCAAGAACTCCTTCTTTGACTGATCCATTTTGAAATCCTTCAAAATCTTGTCATGGTATGTACTCATTGAAAGTCTTATCAAGCGTCTTGATCTATCTCTATAGATCTTGATGCCCAATATGGAGGCAGCTTCACCGAGGTCTTTCATTGAAAAATTCTTATTCAAATATAATTTTATGCTATCCAGAAATTCTAAATAATTTCCAATTAACAATATGTCATGCACATATAATATCAGAAATGCTACAGCACTCCCACTCACTTTCTTGTAAATACATGCTTCACCATAAGTCTATATAACCATATGCTTTGATCACCTTATCAAAGCGAATATTCCAACTCCGAGATGCTTGCACCAGTCCATAGATGGATCGCTGGAGTTTGCACACTTTCTTAGCACCTTTAGGATCAAAAAGACCTTTTGGTTGCATGATATACAACTCTTCTTTAAGAAATGCAGGAATGCAGTTTTGACATCCATTTGCCAGATTTCATAAAATGCGGCAATTGCTAACATGATTCGGACAGACTTAAGCATCCCTACGACTGAGAAAATCTCATCGTAGTCACCACCTTAACTTGTCGAGAACCTTTTGCTACAAGTCGAGCTTTGTAGATAGTAACACTACCATCAGCGTCCGTCTTCCTCTTGAAGATCCATTTATTCTCAATGGCTTGCGGATCATCGGGCAAGTCCACCAAAGTCCACACTTTTTTCTCATACATGTATCATATCTCAGATTTCATGGCCTCAAGCCATCTGTCGGAATCTGGGCTCATCATAGCTTCATCATAGTTCGTAGGTCCGCCATGGTCTAATAACATGACTTTCAGGACAGGATTACCGTACCACTCTGGTGAGGAACGTGCTCTGTTCGACCTACGAGGTCTAGTAGGAACTTGATCCGAAGTTTCATGATCATCATCGTTGGCTTCCTCTCTAGTTGGTGTAGGCATCATGTGAACGGATTTCACTGATGTGCTACTTTCCAATTCGAGAGAAGGCACAATTACCTCATCAAGTTCTACTTTCCTCCCACTCACTTCTTTCGAGAGAAACTCCTTCTCTAGAAAGGTTCCATTCTCGGCAACAAAGATCTTGCCTCTGGATCTGTGGTAGAAGGTGTACCCAATTGTTTAGTTAGGGTATCCTATGAAGATGCACTTCTCTGATTTGGGTTCGAGCTTTATCAGGCTGAAGCCTTTTGACATAAGTGTTGCAACCCCAAACTTTAAGAAATGACAATTCAGGTTTCTTGCCAAACCACAGTTCATATGGTGTTGTCTCAACGGATTTAGACGGTGCCCTATTTAATGTGAATGTGGCTGTCTTGAATGCACAACCCTAGAACAATAGTGGTAAATTGGTAAGAGACATCATAGATCACACCATATCTAATAAAGTACGGTTACAACGTTCAGACACACCATTATGCTATGGTGTTCCAGGTGGCGTGAGTTGTGAAACTATTCCACATTGTTTTAAATGAAGACCAAACTCGTAACTCAAATATTCGCCTCCGCGATCAAATCATAGAAACTTTATTTTCTTGTTACGATGATTCTCCACTTCACTCTGGAATTGTTTGAACTTTTCAAATGTTTCAGACTTGTTTTCATCAAGTAGATATACCCATATCTGCTCAAATCATCTATGAAGGTCAGAAAATAACGACACCCGCCGTGAGCTTCAACACTCATCAGACCACATACATATGTATGTATTATTTCCAATAATTCATTAGCTTACTCCATTGTTCCAGAGAACGGAGTTTTAGTCATCTTGTCCATGAGGCATGGTTCACAAGTATCAAATTATTCATAATCAAGTGATTCAAAAAGTCCATCCGTATGGGTTTTCTTCATGCGCTTTACACCAATATGACCTAAATGGTAGTGCCACAAATATGTTGCACTATCATTATTAACTTTGCATCTTTTGGCATCAATATTATGAATATGTGTATCACTACGATCGAGATTCAATAAACCATTTACATTGGTTGTATGACCATACAAGGTTTTATTCATGTAAACATAACAACAATTATTCTCTGACTTAAATGAATAACTGTATCGCAATAAACATGCTCCAATCATATTCATGATCGACGCAAACACATGGTAACATCTATTTAGGTCCAACACTAATCTTGAAGGTAGAGGGAGCGTGCGACGGTGATCTTATCAACCTTGGAATCACTTCCAACACACACCGTCACCTCGCCCTTAACTAGTCCGTGTTCATTTTGTAACTCCTATTAATCTTAGCAACTGAACCGGTATCAAATACCCAGGGGTTACTATGAACACTAGTAAAGTACACACCAATAACATGTATATCAAATATACTTTTGTTCACTTTGCCATCCTTCTTACCCGCCAAGTATTTGGGGTAGTTCCGTTTCCAGTGACCATTCCTTTGCAGTAGAAGCACTCAGTTTCAGGCTTAGGTCCATCTTTGCGATTTTTCCCAGGAGTGGCAACTTGCTTGCCATTCTTCTTGAAGTTCCCCTTCTTTTCCTTTGCCCTTTTTTAAAACTAGTGGTCTTGTTAACCATCAACACTTGATATTCTTCCTTTATTTCTACCTTCGCCGATTTCAGCATTGCGAAGAGCTCGGGTATCCTTTTCGTTATCCCTTGCACATTATAGTTCATCACAAAGTTCTAGTAGCTTGCCGATAGTGACTACACTAGTGCAGGATGCTGCTAACGCGACACTATGATCACAGACCCTTCGAGAAACTGTGTGCAATGCAATAATCTTAAACGGTGGTGTTAGAGAACCGTCAAAAATGTCCAAAACATTTGCGATGACGGATGCATCAAACACGGTTCAAATTATAGTTGCGTGTCCGATGCAGGGCATACGGTTCTATTCAATTAACAGTTTGTGATGAGGAGTAACAAAAGAAACGGCAGCCAAATGAAGGCGTGTGCGATACACAACATACGGTTCACTAGGATGAACTGTTTGTGATTAGACAACACAAAAGAAACGGTCAGCCAGATCAAGGTGTGTGCAATATACAGCATGCGGTTCACTTGGATGAACTATTTGTCTTGAGACAAGAGAACATAAACAGTTAAATATAGAAAGATGTGTGTGATACGCGGCAAATAGGTCTGTAATCAGAAATGTGTGCGAAGACCGATAATAACACAAATGGTTGCTTCTAATATGACGTGTGTGTTGTGCGATGGGATTGCATATAGAATAACAACATATATATTACATGCATGATTAACCAAATTAAACACCCAATTACATAGGTGGCTACTACAACCATGGCATTTGCACCCACCAAAGTAAACTATTAGAGGCATAATTTCATAGGTGGCTACTACACACATGACACTTCCACACACCAATAAAGTGAACTATATAATACATTCATGATAAACTAGCATAAACGATCATCTGATCATCATCTACTTCTTGTGACGCTTGCTCTGCTTGTGGCTCGATCCGGGCTCATCGATTTGGGTAACGAGGCACTTCATCATGTCAACGATCCTCCTGTGCATCTCATAGCATGTGTACATGCTCTTGGCCGCGAACCTGAGGTGAGGTTCTTCCAGTCACCGCATCCAGGCCATGTGCCAGGATACGACATTTGTTCTTTGGGCATCCTGCTTCATCTTTTTGTAGTAGGGGTCGATGATGGCCGAGGCGAGTTCGACCAGGGAGTCATTCTTCGTGCTGCCCAGACCCAATAGTGGTCATGGATTTCGACAAGGTTTTGGCAGGCCAAGCCCATAACACTGTTTGCTTTTACATCGTCGGTGGTTTCCACCATGGCGAACTTGTAGTCGGTGCTCTTGACAAACCAGTTGAAGCGGTCGCAAGGCTCTCTGGCCATGTAGTAGTGGTAGATGAGGACATGATGGCGCACGCACAACTAGGCGATGGCAACCTTCTGATCTATGCCGGGACGACCGGAGGTGTACTGGAGGTCGATGCCGACCACCTTGTACTTGTCTCCAGCAGGCAACTGCTCAACGGTGTTGATGTAGTCGTCCACCACAGCCGGGTCGATGGTGTACACCACTGAGAGATCCATCTCCATCGCATGGGTCTCCACTTTATGCTCGCCGAAGTTAATTGGAGTGCCGCTAGACTTCCCCTCTCTATGTGTCGTCGTGGGTGTGCTTGTTGTGTTGTGGGGCGCGATCGAAAGGTTGAAGAGACTAAGGTTATAATGGCTGCGGGAATTAAGGGGGAAGCCGGACGGCCTGGAATATCGATCGGCACGCCCTAATGGCAGATATAATTTGCATCGCGTAACTCCATCGTGCCGCATGTAACTGCATTGCATGGCAACGCGCGCGGCGTAACCGCATGCATATGGGGCCCCAACGTCATCGTGTGCAGGCCCAACTGCTGGTAGAGCACGCGCGGAGGGACGCGAGGAGAGCGCTCCGCAATCGCCTCAATGGCGAGCAACCATATATATGCATATAGCAGTTGAACACGCAAGGAAAAGTTGTCCACAACCCGAGCGCGCCAACGGACGCGAGAAGAGCGTGCCGCGGCGCCTAATGGCGAGCACCGCACGCTGCGGCGCCTAACGGTGAGCAGAGCTTGCCAAGGGACGCAAGCAGAGGCCGGTGCCATGTGTGTTGTGGGAAACGCTTGCTTGTATATAACCTCAAATTTAACCCACAAAATGATAATTCATGTTACAAAAGTTATATAACTGGAAACTATGTTCAAATACGAATCCGACAATATAATCCTTGGTGACATGCATTCGTATTTTATTAATTAAATCCTACTTATAAACCAGGACAGGCGTATAGTAGTTAATTAAATTGTAACGTTTTTTATTAAACGTATGTGTACGTGTCCTTTCCTCCTTCTCTCACACGTCTTGTCGCCCCGCTACCACAGACGGTTCGAGCTCAAGCTTGAGCAGCGCCCGGGGGCGTTCTTTTGGCCAAACGAGGCTGAGCCCGTTCCCGTGCAACCGTGCAGGGTCCCACTCAAGCTTGTCGCCTGACTCGATGAAATCCCCCAAAATCCCAATGCTTATCAACCTACTATACAAACCCTCACGGCTGGCGAGTCCTGCGTCGCATTTTCCCCTCCATCCTTGTAGCTTATCTCATCTGCTTCTCCCAAAAGCGGTAATGGCACCGGACCATCGTTGTCGCTCAGCCTCTCGGCCGTCATCAGAGCACAGCTCAAGCTGGGAGGCTACACTGCGGCAGCGGCGCAGTCCCCAGCGTAGTGTAGCGTGTGCGGCGTCCCAGTTGGGTGTGCGCGGAACATGCACCACACGCTCGGCCACCGGTGCCCGACGGCACCTGTTGCCAGCCGCTGTTGCCGCCACAGCTCCGTCGAAAGCTAGGGCCATCACCCGTGTAACGCCCCGAGACCGACGCTCCAGAAGACTTCCAGCTATTTTGAGTTTTATCGTGTGATTTGTTTTGATCGTTGCGTTCATCCTTGCATCATGTGCATTGCATCATGTCATCATGCAACCCCTTTTTAAAAACTCACCTAAATAAATTGCATAGATCGTTGATCTATTTAAATCGAGGGATATTCACATGGTGATTTCTCTTTAAAACATATTCAAAGTCTCCTACTATTATTAGGGAGCTATAATAAAATTATTCCGTTTATTTGGAATTAACCATAACCCACTTGCAAATAAATCCCAATGCCTTTGTTGTCTTAATTCTTGTTCTCCAACCTTGCCTGTAATTATTTCATCATTTTCCAGAGCTCCACCAAAAATCCGAACATTTTTGGACCTTCCTTTTATCAAGTCCTAGTTCAAACCCATTTGAATTAAATTCAAATGAGTTTGAATTTAAATCTTTCAATCATGCCTCTTTATATTTTTCCTGGATCGAGCTCATTTTGCGAGTCCGGGAAAATTATCCCCATGCGCAAATCTTTCCCCTAACCTCTCTTTCTTTTCTTTCTTTTCTCTGTTCTGTTTTATTTTTCATTAGCGAGAGAAGAGAGCCCAGCAGCCTAATTTTGGCCCAATGACCAGGCCAGCCTTCCTAACCTCCGCAGCCCAGCCGGACCCGCCTATCTAACCCTAGCCAGCCTCAAACCCCAACACTCCTGCTCTCAATTCCCTTGTGCCGCCACATGCACGCATCGCTCCAGGGAGGAGCTCCTCACGCCTCCGCCTCCGCCCAAGGCCTCGCCCTTCCTTCTCCCCCGCGTCCCCATCGCCACCCGCTGCCGTCGGCGACCCCCAGGAGGGCCACCCCGTGCGTGGCCCCATCCTCTCCGCCGCGAGTCCTTCCCCTCGTCGCCTCCTCCCTCCGCTGCGCGCGAGGCCGTTCAACCCCGTGCCCCTGCGCCTCAAGACTCCCGCCGGAGCCCCACAGGCCCGCGTCGTCGCCTCCTCTGCATCGACCGAGGACGACGAGCAGTGCCTTCTCTGCGCCCGAGTTTCCCCTGACCTGAGGCCGTCGTCCTCGACAGCGCCGAGTCCCTTGTCGCGCCGCCCTTCGCCAAGTCCTGCTCGCCGATGCTCCTTGACTCCGTCCTTCCCGCGCGGAACCCGCCTCGCCAAGCCCCTGCATCGCGCTGTTGTTTCCTCTCCTTCAACCTGCGCCGCCTCTGCCAACCCTGTGCTGCTGCTTGCATCCGCCAAGCTCCTCTCCTCCATTTTGCCTCGGCTTCGATCGAGGAGGACGAGCAGCATTGCTGCCTGCTCGATCCGCCTGCACGCGAGCCCGCGTTGGCTTCCCCTGCTCCACCACCATCAGCGCCCGGTAGCACCTCCTCTGTCCGTGACTTGTGATGCTGCCCTTTTTGTCATTGCCAAGGCCACCGAATCCAGGGACACAAGACCGCCTCGGTGGATTCCATTTGACAAGTTTCTCTCGGCGACCCTGAACATCTACATGGATTCGCCAAGTAGCACGACGACCATCGCTTGCCAAGTTCGACTACTTGACAACCTTGGTCGGCTACCTCTACATCAAGTTCCACTACGACATGTACGACTACCGTTGCCAAGATCGCGAGTACCTCTACTTCCACTACCGTCGACATGTACGACTACAAAACGTGAACGACTACCGTCACCGAGACCGCAAGTACCACGACAACCCCGAAGGGATTCGAATCCGTCAAGTTCATCTACGAAACGAGTACCACTACTTCCCTCGACGACTTGAACCGCTCCAAAGATGCACGCTTCGAAGGTATAACACCGAGACGATGTCCGCGGACCGAATGCATTTGTTGTATGAGATGCACCCTATGTTTGGACCGTGTCCGAATTGTTCTTTGCACGTTCCTCGTTTGCCATGCCGTCGACCCGTGGGAACCCGGTAGTCGGGAGCACCCCACCATCTCTTGTGTGTTCTACACATCCGCACACTTTCTTTTGCACCGACATCTCGACAAGTTGTCGGATCATCGAAATGTTGTCGTGTCACCATTTCCGTTGTCATTGCCGTGGCACCCCTTTTGTTCCGCCATGGTGAACAAATGCTTCATAACATGCTCATGTCAACGTTTTCATAAAATTGCACAAAACTTGGATATGTCATCCGCATCATGATAATAACAATTAAAATGTTTAAAATTATTGTTGCATTAAATTGCTAAATAACATGGGGATTTTCCGGAATTGTTGTTTGTGTTTCCGGCCTCATTTAAAGTTGCCTAAATAGTTAGCTCAATTATGCTTCACCCTTTGCCATGTTTAACAACATTTAATATTGATGAGTAGCATAACCGAGAGAGAACTAAATAATTGATGTGGTATTTTGTCAATATGCAACTCGTTGCATATTGTGCTCCACTTAACTTGTAGTATTGTTTGTTGCACTTTGCCATGCCATGCCTCATTAAACCGGACATGCATCATACTTGATTGTGCTTCATGCCATGTTTATGTGATGGTTGTTTACTATGTTGTTTGTTTCTTTCCGGGTTGCTTCTCTCGTTAGCTTCGGTTTCGTTCCGGAGTTGTATGGATCCGTTCGACATCGTCCGTTTGTCTTCTTCATGGACTCGTTCTTCTTCCTAGCGGGATCTCAGGCAAGATGACCATACCCTCGAAATCACTTATATCTTTGCTTGCTAGATGCTCGCTCTTTTGCTATGCCTATGCTACGATACCTACCACTTGCTATATCATGCCTCCCATGTTGCCATGTCAAGCCTCTAACCATCCTTTCCTAGCAAACCGTTGTTTGGCTATGTTACCGCTTTGCTCAGCCCCTCTTATAGCGTTGTTAGTTGCAGGTGAAGATGAAGTTTGTTCCTTGTTGGAACATGGAGATGTTGTTCCTTGTTCGAACATGTTTACTTGTTGGGATATCACAATATCTCTTTTTTAATTAATGCACCTATATACTTGGTAAAGGGTGGAAGGCTCGGCCTTATGCCTGGTGTTTTGTTCCACTCTTGCCGCCCTAGTTTCCGTCATACCGGTGTTATGTTCCCGGATTTTGCGTTCCTTACGCGGTCGGGTGATTTATGGGACCCCCTTGACAGTTTGCTTTGAATAAAACTCCTCCAGCAAGGCCCAACCTTGGTTTTACCATTTGCCTACCTAAGCCTTTTTCCCTTGGGTTCTGCAGACTCAAGGGTCATCTTTATTTTACCCCCCCCCCCCCCCCCGGGCCAGTGCTCCTCCGGGTGCTGGTCCAAACCGAGCGATGTCCGGCGCCCCCTGGGCAACCAGGGTCTATGCCAACCCATCGTCTTGCTCATCCGGTGTGCCCTGAGAGCGAGATATGTGCAGCTCCTATTGGGATTTGTCGGCACATCGGGCGGCTTTGCTGGTCTTGTTTTACCATTGTCGAAATGTCTTGTAAACCAGGATTCCAAGACTGATCGGGTCTTCCTGGGAGAAGGTCTATTCCTTCGTTGATCGCGAGAGCTTGTCATGGGCTAAGTTGGGACACCCCTGCAGGGTATAAACTTTCAAGAGCCGTGCCCGCGGTTATGTGGCAGATGGGAATTTGTTAATGTCCGGTTGTAGATAACTTGACACCAGATCCAAATTAAAACGCATCAACCGCGTGTGTAACCGTGATGGTCTCTTCTCGGCCGAGTCCGGGAAGTGAACACGGTGTTGGAGTTATGTTTGACGTAAGTAGTTTCGGGATCACTTCTTGATCGCTACTAGCTTCACGACCGTGCCTTGCTTGTCTTCTCGCTCTCTTTTGCGATTGTAGCCACCATATATGCTAGTCGCTTGCTGCAGCTCCACCTCATTACTACATCCTTCCTATAAGCTTAAATAGTCTTGATCTCGCGGGTGTGAGATTGCTGAGTCCTCGTGACTCACAGATACTTCCAAAACCAGTTTGTAGGTGCCGATGAAACCGTGCAGGTGACGCATCCGAGCTCAAGGAGGAGCTCGATGAAGATCTTGCCCTTTGTGTTGTTTCATTCTAGTTGATCAGTAGTGGAGCCCAGTTGGGGTCGATCGGGGACCTTTGTCGCATTTGGGGTTCTTCTTTTATTTTGGTTCCGTACTCGGACCTTGATTGTATCTGGATGATGTAATGCTTTATTCATGTAATTGTGTGAAGTGGCGATTGTAAGCCAACTATGTATCTCTTCCCTTATGTATTACATGGGTTGTGTGAAGATTACCTCACTTGCGACATTGCTTTCAATGCGGTTATGCCTCTAAGTCGTGCTTCGACACGTGGGAGATATAGCCGCATCGAGGGCGTTACAAGTTGGTAATCAGAGCCTTCCCCGACCTTAGGAGCCCCACTGCTTGATCGTTTTTAGCGGCCGAGTTGTGTCTAGAAAAATGTTTTGAGTCATTTAGGATTATATATATCGGAGAGTTAGGAATTCTTTTTACTCCCCAGTCTCTTCATCGCTCTGGTAAGGCATCCTGACGTAGAGTTTTGACTCTTCTCTTCTCAAATTTCACTAAAAAATTTTTAGGATCACGCGGGTATCTTGGAATCGTTCCGATGGTTTTATGATGAGAACATTGTCTTGGTGCCTCCTGTCAGGGGTTTAGTGGAAGTGTCCCGGGGAGTTGAGCTCTGAGGTGTTGTCGCCATAATTTTATCGTTGCAGTTCTGGAATACCTGAGTTTAGTACGCCGACATCGAAAATCTCTTTTATGCAGTTCGTTGGTGAGATAACCTCGACGCCACCCAGTACTGGGGCGGGAGTTCGGGAGTATCACCATAACTTGTATAACGGATGCTTTTCGAAGGTTGAGGTAGACGATTTCCGAAGGTTTCTTGGTTATGTGTTGAAGGATGGATACAACTGGATGTAGGATTTGCTAGTTTTGGGTGAGATATTATGCTTCCCCTGTATCCCCAACACCTGATTGCATAACCGGAAAATTTCGGGAGTTTCATAGGTGGGAATTCAAGTAGCTCTTAGGATATCTTTCCGACGGATGTATGATATGAAATTGGGGTTCGACGTCTAGTGGTCCGCCTATTCACGGTTGGTTTTACAGTGGTCTCATTGTGTCTTAAAGAGTCCTTGGCTATGCCGACTCGGGGATGCTTCGTATGTCATGTGCACTGCCTTGTACATGATGGTGCTGTACGATCGAGCCCGTGTAGGCCCCACCACGAAAACTTCGGACGAAATCTCTATCATATGTTTGTTCCGGCTTATTCTGCAAGCCAGTCCTTTGTTTTTGTTTTGAGTTGTGGTATTCGAGTTGCTTCAATGTCAAGTGTTGATTCCATACCTTTCCGAAATGGTGTTCTCATACTCCGATGTGAATACCAATCCTTCTCGACAATCGAGATTGTCATGTCAATCCTTTTCAACCGGCGTGTTTCTCTTCAAGTGGATCCGATCACTTCAACATCAGCAAGACCAATTATCATTTCTTCTCAACGGTGTTTGTTTCATCCGTCTCCAAGTTGCCTTTGTTTTTCCCGCCCACCCACCCTTTTTCCTCACGGACTAAGATTTCTTTACCAAGTATCCTTTTATTTTTGTGAAGTTTCTCCATTCTTTTCCGTCAATGTTCTTACCCGGTGGTTCTCAAGAAGATGTTCTACTAGTTCGTCATTCCTCATTCCTTTCTCTTCTCCGGTGGATTCAAGTCAAGTTTTGTTGATCATACCTTTTTCCTCATTTCAATGTCTTCTCATACCGGTGCACCTCATTATCATTCTACTTCTCGCTATTTGTTATTCCGGAGTGCTCAAGATATCTCGAAGATTCGTGTTTCCACTCTGCATTCGTTCAAGCTCTTTCGAGATTGGTATCTCATTCAAGTCATTTAATTCAACCGGTGCAACATCTCTTTTAAATCTTTTCAACGGTGTTCTTTTGAGTGGGCCCTAACCCACAAGTCTTTTCCCAGGATCTTACCTGACTCCTCTATTTTCCTAGAGTTATCCTAAATTCTTCTCCAAGTTTGACTTAAGAATGATTTATCATCAGTCAAATGCTTTTCTCCAAGATCTTTCAAATTCTTTTCATAGTTGGCTCAACCTCTTCGCTTTTGATTCTTCTGGTGTGCCTCAATAATTCTTGGTGGTGTTTCTCGTTGTCATTCTCATCATTTGAAGACCGAAGAAGAGTTTCTCTTTAATCTTGCTCTATTCTCTTCAAGATTCATGGTGCTAGCTTGTTGCCATCCTCTCATAATTGTTTTCTATTGTGAGAATCTTTTTCACCCATCCGGAGCATTTTAGGAGTCTTTTCAGTTTCATTCTTTGAAGCCCATCATCTCAGTATTATTCATTCAAGCTTTCAGCTCTCGTTCTCCAAATCATACCGGTGCATCATTCAAGTATTCTCTAATCAGCTCGTGATCTATTCGTTCATTTGTATCTAAATACCCTAAAGTATCTTCATTCATTTTGCAATTCTTCCCGGTGATTTGTGCATTTGCTACGTTCAATTTCAATTCTTACGGTGGTTCATTCAAGAGTTCTCTTTCTTTGTTATCATATCAATTCATTCGTTCTTTCCAAATCCTACCGGTGGTTCGTTGAAGACCTTCTCAAGTTTACGCTATATCTCTCTTAATCCTTTCTACAAGAATAAGTAGTATGCCAAATCCGTTGCTTGTCATCAATTTAAATTGGTGAAGGATACGCATAACATAATTCTTATTCTGGTTTCATCCAAGTGATTAATCCTTTCCTTCGGAGTTTGTTCAGGAGTAATAAATTCTTGGCTTCTTGTTGTTCATCTTTCTTCCGGAGTTCTAAGTTTTCCGCATTATCTCGTCGCGAAGCTCCATCTAAATCATCGCAAAGCTTCACCTTGTGTTTTCAACTTCTCTTTCTTTTTATCATCCGTTTATTACCGGACTGGTGGTTCGTCAAGGATTCTTTTCATTCTTCAATTGTTCTTCAAGATTTCTCTTGAAGTTAAGATCAGCCAAGCTATACTTAAAAATTAAACATGGTGTTCAACACATGTCTTGTTTTGAGGAGTTCAAGCGTTCTTCATCTTGCATTCCAAAGTGCAATTCTTTCTACCTTATCTTCTGAGGTGGTGTTAGGTCATTCTTGATAATTTCCCTTCGCGTTTCATGATTCACAAGTTTTCAAGAGTGACATATTTAAATCCATCTTTTTCTCTTTGTTCAAGAGATCTTTTCAACCGTCAATCTCTTCATTGGAGTTATCTTGGTATAGATTTCACCTAAAGCCTTCCCTAAGGAATGTAGCTATTTGTGGTGCTTATCAATGATCAAATTTTCTCCTTCTCATCTCGGTGAAGAAGTTTTTCATCTCTTTGGTGCTCTCAATCAAATCAATGGTTTCCATTAGTGGCCGGTTGTCACCTCATAGTCTTGAGATGTTTTCCATAAGCCCACTACAAGCTTATTCGTTTCGTTGTTGGTTTTCCAACAACTCCGTTATAACTTTCTTGGAAGGGTGCTTGGCATTTTCTTCTCCATTCTGTTATTCCAATGATCTATCTTCTATTATTTCTTTCGGAGGCATTGTGATGTTTCTCTCTTCACTCCTCTTCTCGAATTGAGGATCGTGTTCTTTTCATGCTTATCCATTTAACCGGGGTGTTGTGTTCTCATTCAAGTTCTTTCATCTTATCAAGTTTTGCCTCTCTTTTCAACTTGAGTGCTGTTTGAAATCCTTCTTACCCATTGTGCCGTTCTTTCAATAGTTCCGGAGACAGTGTGTTGTTGATTTCATCAAGTATCCTCTCATCTTGTCAAGTTCATGTTCAATTCCTTCCATGTTCAACTGGAGTGCTGCCCGAATTCTTCCCCTCTCATCTTGTTTTAACCGGAGTGGTTTCGAATTCTATCTTGTCCATTAAACTCTTGATTCATGTCTTTGCAACCTTCAAGTGCCCATAATGTTCCTTGTTCCTTTTTTCTAACGGATTGTTTGCAATCTCGTTCATCTCTGTTGTACTCTTTCTTTTCAATTGCTCAACCTCTCAAGGTTCGTGGTTTCACTCGTTCGTCAAAGAAGCAACTTAGTTTTACCTCCTCCGTTTCTCTCCAGTGCCATCCTAGATCTCGGGACGAGATCCTCTTGTAGTGGTGGAGTGTTGTAACGCCCCGAGACCGACGCTCCAGAAGACTTCCAGCTATTTTGAATTTTATCGTGTGATTTGTTTTGATCGTTGCATTCATCCTTGCATCATGTCATCATGCAACCCCTTTTTAAAAACTCACCTAAATAAATTGCATAGATCGTTGATCTATTTAAATCGAGGGATATTCACATGGTGATTTATCTTTAAAAGATATTCAAAGTCTCCTACTATTATTAGGGAGCTATAATAAAATTATTCCGTTTATTTGGAATTAACCATAACCCACTTGCAAATAAATCCCAATGCCTTTGTTGTCTTAATTCTCGTTCTCCAACCTTGCCCGTAATTATTTCATCATTTTCCGGAGCTCCACCAAAAATCCGAACATTTTTGGACCTTCCTTTTATCAAGTCCTAGTTCAAACCCATTTGAATTAAATTCAAATGAGTTTGAATTTAAATCTTTCAATCATGCCTCTTTCTATTTTTCCGGGATCGAGCTCATTTTGCGAGTCCGGGAAAATTATCCCCATGCACAAATCTTTCCCCTAACCTCTCTTTCTTTTCTTTCTTTTCTCTGTTCTGTTTTATTTTTCATTAGCGAGAGAAGAGAGCCCGGCAGCCTAATTTTGGCCCAATGACCAGGCCAGCCTTCCTAACCTCCGCAGCCCAGCCGGACCCACCTATCTAACCCTAGCCAGCCTCAAACCCCAACACTCCTCCTCTCAATTCCCTTGCGCCGCCACATGCACGCATCGCTCCAGGGAGGAGCTCCTCACGCCTCCGCCTCCGCCCAAGGCCTCGCCCTTCCTTCTCCCCCGCGTCCCCATCGCCACCCGCCGCCGTCGGTGACCCCCTGGAGGGCCACCCCGCGCGTGGCCCCATACTCTCCGCCGCGAGTCCTTCCCCTCGTCGCCTCCTCCCTCCGCTGCGCGCGAGGCCGTTCAACCCCGTGCCCCTGCGCCTCAAGACTCCCGCCGGAGCCCCGCAGGCCCGCACCGTCACCTCCTCTGCATCGACCGAGGACGACGAGCAGTGCCTTCTCTGCGCCCGAGTTTCCCCTGACCTGAGGCCGTCGTCCTCGACAGTGCCGAGTCCCTTGTCGCGCCGCCCTTCGCCAAGTCCCGCTCGCCGATGCTCCTTGACTCCGTCCTTCCCGCGCGGAACCCGCCTCGCCAAGCCCCTGCATCATGCTGTTGTTTCCTCTCCTTCAACCCGCGCCGCCTCTGCCAGCCCTGTGCTGCTGCTTGCATCCGCCAAGCTCCTCTGCCCCGTTTTGCCTCGGCTTCGACCGAGGAGGACGAGCAGCGTTGCTGCCTGCTCGATCCGCCTGCACGCGAGCCCGCGTTGGCTTCCCCTGCTCCACCACCATCAGCGCCCGGTAGCACCTCCTCTGTCCGTGACTTGTGATGCTGCCCTTTTTGTCGTTGCCAAGGCCACTGAATCCAGGGACACAAGACCGCCTCGGTGGATTCCATTTGACAAGTTTCTCTCGGCGACCCTGAACATCTACGTGGATTCGCCAAGTAGCATGACGACCATCGCTTGCCAATTTCGACTACTTGACAACCTTGGTCGGCTACCTCCACATCAAGTTCCACTACGACATGTACGACTACCGTTGCCAAGATCGCGAGTACTTCTAGTTCCACTACCGTCGACATGTACGACTACGAAACGTGAACGACTACCGTCGCCGAGACCGCAAGTACCACGACAACCCCGAAGGGATTCGAATCCGTCAAGTTCATCTAAGAAACGAGTACCACTACTTCCCTCGACGACTCGAACCGCTCCGAAGATGCACGCTTCGAAGGTATAACACCGAGATGATGTCCGTGGAGCGAATGCATTTGTTGTATGAGATGCACCCTATGTTTGGACCGTGTCCGAATTGTTCTTTGCACGTTCCTCGTTTGCCATGCCGTCGACCCATGGGAACCCGGTAGTCAGGAGCACCCCACCATCTCTTGTGTGTTCTACACATCCACACACTTTCTTTTGCACCGACATCTCGACGAGCTGTCGGATCATCGAAATGTTGCCGTGGCACCATTTCCGTTGTCGTTGCCGTGGCAGCCCTTTCGTTCCGCCATGGTGAACAAATGCTTCATAACATGCTCATGTCAACGTTTTCATAAAATTGCACAAAACTTGCATATGTCATCCGCATAATGATAATAACAATTAAAATGTTTAAAATTATTGTTGCATTAAATTGCTAAATAACATGGGGATTTTCTGGAATTGTTGTTTGTGTTTCCGGCCTCATTTAAACTTGCCTAAATAGTTAGCTCAATTATGCTTCACCCTTTGCCATGTTTAACAACATTTAATATTGATGAGTAGCATAACCGAGAGAGAACTAAATAATTGATGTGGTGTTTTGTCAATATGCAACTCGTTGCATATTGTGCTCCACTTAACTTGTAGTATTGTTTGTTGCACTTTGCCATGCCATGCCTCATTAAACCGTACATGCATCATACTTGATTGTGCTTCATGCCATGTTTATGTGATGGTTGTTTACTATGTTGTTTGTTTCTTTCTGGGTTGCTTCTCTCATTAGCTTCGGTTTCATTCCGGAGTTGTATGGATCCGTTCGACATCGTCCGTTTGTCTTCTTCATGGACTCGTTCTTCTTCCTAGCGGGATCTCAGGCAAGATGACCATACCCTCGAAATCACTTTTATCTTTGCTTGCTAGATGCTCGCTCTTTTGCTATGCCTATGCTACGATGCCTACCACTTGCTATATCATGCCTCCCATGTTGCCATGTCAAGCCTCTAACCATCCTTTCCTAGCAAACTGTTGTTTGGCTATGTTACCGCTTTGCTCAGCCCCTCTTATAGCATTGTTAGTTGCAGGTGAAGATGAAGTTTGTTCCTTGTTGGAACATGGAGATGTTGTTCCTTGTTGGAACATGTTTACTTGTTGGGATATCACAATATCTCTTATTTAATTAATGCACCTATATACTTGGTAAAGGGTGGAAGGCTCGGCCTTATGCCTGGTGTTTTGTTCCACTCTTGCCGCCCTAGTTTCCGTCATACCGGTGTTATGTTCCCGGATTTTGCGTTCCTTACGCGGTCGGGTGATTTATGGGACCCCCTTGACAGTTTGCTTTGAATAACACTCCTCCAGCAAGGCCCAACCTTGGTTTTACCATTTGCCTACCTAAGCCTTTTTCCCTTGGGTTCTGCAGACTCAAGGGTCATCTTTATTTTACCCCCCGGGCCAGTGCTCCTCCGGGTGCTGGTCCAAACCGAGCGATGTCCGGCGCCCCCTGGGCAACCAGGGTCTATGCCAACCCATAGTCTTGCTCATCCGGTGTGCCCTAAGAACAAGATATGTGCAGCTCCTATCGGGATTTGTCGGCACATCGGGCGGCTTTGCTGGTCTTGTTTTACCATTATCGAAGTGTCTTGTAAACCGGGATTCCGAGACTGATCGGGTCTTCCTGGGAGAAGGTCTATTCCTTCGTTGATCGTGAGAGCTTGTCATGGGCTAAGTTGGAACACCCCTACAGGGTATAAACTTTTGAGAGCCGTGCCCGCGGTTATGTGGCAGATGGGAATTTGTTAATGTCCGGTTGTAGATAACTTGACACCAGATCCAAATTAAAACGCATCAACCGCGTGGGTAACCGTGATGGTCTCTTCTCGGCGGAGTCCGGGAAGTGAACACGGTGTTGGAGTTATGTTTGACATAAGTAGTTTCAGGATCACTTCTTGATCGCTACTAGCTTCACGACCGTGCCTTGCTTCTCTTCTCGCTCTCTTTTGCGATTGTAGCCACCATATATGCTAGTCGCTTGCCGCAGCTCCACCTCATTACTACATCCTTCCTATAAGCTTAAATAGTCTTGATCTCGCGGGTGTGAGATTGCTGAGTCCTCGTGACTCACAGATACTTCCAAAACCAGTTTGCAGGTGCCGATGAAACCGTGCAGGTGACGCATCCAAGCTCAAGGAGGAGCTCGATGAAGATCTTTCCCTTTGTGTTGTTTCGTTCTAGTTGATCAGTAGTGGAGCCCAGTTGGGGTCGATCGGGGACCTTTGTCGCATTTGGGGTTCTCCTATTATTTTGGTTCCGTAGTCGGACCTTGATTGTATCTGGATGATGTAATGCTTTATTCATGTAATTGTGTGAAGTGGCGATTGTAGGCCAACTATGTATCTCTTCCCTTATGTATTACATGGGTTGTGTGAAGATTACCTCACTTGTGACATTGCTTTCAATGCGGTTATGCCTCTAAGTCGTGCTTCGACACGTGGGAGATATAGCCGCATCGAGGGCGTTACAACCCGCTCTGCCGCCACGGCCATCATGCGCTCCGCCGCCATGGCCATCACCCTACTGCCGGCCACCTTGGCAATCACCCGCTCCGCCACCACGGCCCGAAGGCGGGAGGTGGTGGTCGTGGCCGCCACCGCATCGTCGTCCGCCATGGCTGCTAGCCCACCGCCGACTGCTGGGATCATCACCCGCTCCGCCGCCACCGCCCGCAGGAGGAAGGCGGCGGTGGAGACCCACACGTGCGGCAGCGACCTTATGCGCTACATCGAGTTCCTGCAGGAGGAGGAGGAGCGCCTCGTCGAGCACGCAAAGATCCTTACCGCCGCCATGGCCGTGACACATGCCGACGTAGAGGCGAGGAATTAGGAGATCAATGAGGAGAACCACCGCTTCAAGAGGGATCGTCTAGAGCGGTAGAGGGCGTTCGAGGTGAGCATCGCTGAAGGTGCAGTAGCGGCAGGCACCGTATTGCAGTTGCCCAGCTCGTCGGTAGGCTCCTCCTCCTCCTCTTCTTACTGAGCATGCTCAGCATAGGAGAGGCTGCCAGAAGTAGTACAAAGCCCTTTCGTAGTAGTATTTAGGGACTATTTGTTCAATTTATCTAACTATAGATGTGGTGGAACTATACAATATACTTAAAATTAGCTAGTATATATAGTGGAACAGGCTATTGCAGTACATGGTTGGCAACAACTGGGGAAAAGTTTGGTCGGTTCAGCTGTAAAGTTGAACTGTTTGTATAAATTAAGCACGACTGCTTAATCTATGAATGAAATCTATGCTTAATTACTGAATTTTAGTTGCAAAAATTAGATAGTGCTACTGAATTTTAGCTTCATATTTTGAAAAATCGCAGTGTTACAAGGATTGATAAATGGTAATGTTAGAATGTCAATCTTTCCAGTTTAACAAATGGCAATATACCAAATTGACTGATGCAAATCTTACCAAAATTGTCTATACGTGGTTGCACACGGGTCACCCGAAAAAACCGTTTGCGTTGAAGGGAGGTAGAAATCCTGCATGCTAAATTTTCTCTTGGCTTAGCGCCGAAGTCTTGCTTTGCATACTTTATTCAATCCGAACCTTTTGCGTTGAAGAGATGCACAAATCCTGCGCAGCAAATTTTCCCTTGGCTTACTACAGAAGACCATAGCTCTCACTTTGCATAGAGGTGTTCTATCTAAAATGTTTGCGATGAAGAGCTGCACAAATCCTGCTCGGCACATTTTCCCTTGGCTTACTAGGGAAGCTGTCATTGTACATACGGGTGTTCTATCTAAAATGTTTGCGATGTTAGAGTGGCAGCTAGTTGTTTCAAAATGCCTTTGTCGACTATTATTTGAGTGCACCTTGTCCCAAAAAGGACACGGAAATTACCACAACATGTTGGGTGCCATTCCATGATACCATGCCAAGTTTCCTGAATTTCAGACGAGTGTTGGATTTACTAGAATTTAAAAACAAAGTATCTCAAAGTTTTGCCGGCAGTCAATAGTGCTAGTGTTTGAAATTCATTCCCATTTCTTGCATGGGACCTAAGCATGAACCCAAGGACACATATTTGATTTTTCAACCAATTTATATGCACTGGAGCATGTGCATGTAGTTCTAAATTTGAATTATGCACATAAAATGCCTAGAAACCCAGTTAATATATAATAATGTCCAAACGAACCCCAAAAAATTCCAAAATTGTACACAACACTCCTGTTGTTCTATGTTGACACTAGAATTTTTTTGAAAGCAATAACAGGCAACGTGTATCGTTTCGTCCCCAAAGGTGGCACGTTCCCTACCGAAACCATCAAGCTTGTTGTGAGAAGCTCTAGTTTGTGAGAAGATTATACCCAAACCTACCCCACATGGGACAAAAATTTACCATGGCATGTTGGGTGCCATTCCATGATAGCATGCCAAGTTTCATGGATTTTAGAAGAGTTTTGGATTTACTAGAATTTAAAAACCAGGTATCTCAATGCTTGCGGCCGAGTGACAGTGGCAGGGTGTTTGACATTCATTCCCATTTCTTGCATGGGACCTAAGCACGCAACCAAGGACACATATTTGAATTTTCAACCAATTTATATGCATTAGAGCATGTGCATGTAGTTCAAATTTGAATTATGCACCTAAATGCATTGAAAACTAATTAATGGATAAGAAATGTGCTAACGAACCCCAAAAATTCCAAAATTTAACACAACACTCATGTTGTTCTATGTTGACACTAGAGAAAAAATTGAAATCAAGAAGAGGCAACGGCTATCGTTTTGTTCAGAAAGGTGAAACATTCCCTACCGAATCCACCGGGCTTGTTGTGAGAAGCTCTGGTTTGTGAGATACTTATACCCAAACCTGGCCCTAATGGGACAAAAATTTTACGACGGCATGTTGATGCCGCCCCATGATAGCATGCCATGTTTCATGAATTACAGACAAGTTTTGGATTTACTAGAATTCAAAAATCAGGTATCTCAATGTTTGTGGCAAGTGACGATGGCAGGGTGTTTGACATTCATTCCCATTTCTTGCATGGGACCTAAGCATGCAACCAAGGAGACAGATTTGAATTTTCAACCAATTTACATGCATTAGAGCATGTGCATGTAGTTCAATTTTGAATTATGCATGTAAATGCATTAAAAGGTCAATTAATGCATAAAAATGTCCAAATGAACCCAGAAAAATTCCAAAATTCAACACAACACTCCTGTTGTTCTATGTTGACACTGGAGAAAAAAATTTGAAATCAAGAAGAGGCAATGGATATCGTTTCGTCCAGAAAGGTGAAACATTCCCTACCGTAACCATGTGGCTTGTTGCTAGAAGCTCTGGTGTGTGAGAATCTTATACCCCAACCTGCCCCAAATGGGACAATATTTTTACCACTGCATGTTACTGCCGTTCCATGATAGCATGTCAAGTTTCATGAATTTCAGACGAGTTTTCAATTTACTAGAATATTAAAACCGTCTATCTCAATGTTAGCGGCCGAGCGACGGTGGCAAAGGTGTTTGACATTCATTCCCATTTCTTGAATGCTACCTAAGGTTGCAACCAAGGACACACATTTGATTTTTCAACCCGTTTATATGCACTGGAGCATGTGCATGTATTTCAAATTTGACTTATGCACATGAATGCATAGAAAACTCAGTTAATGTATAAAAATGTCCACGCGAACCCCGAAATATCCCAAAAAATTGCAAACACTCATGTTGTTCTATGCTGACACAATAAATTTTTTGGAAGTAAGAAGATGCAACAAATATCGTTTTGTCCCCCAAGGTGGCATGGACCCTACCGAAACCATCATGCTTGTTGTGAGAGAAGCTCTGGTTTGCAAGAAGCTTATACATTAACCTGGCCCAAATGGGATAATATTTTTTACCCCAGCATCTTGATGTCCTTCCATGATAGCATGCCAAGGTTCATGAATTTCAGACGAGTTTTGTATTTACTAGAATTACAAAAGCAAGCACCTCAACGTTTGCCGGAGAGCCATAGTGTCGTGGTGTTTGAAATTCATCCCATTTCTTGAATGGGACGTAAGCATCAACCCATGGACACATATATCATTTTAGAGCCCATTTTGGTGCACTGGAGCATGTGCATGTGGTTTAATTATGAATTGTGTACCTGAAATGCCTAGAAAACCAAGTTATCATATAAAAATGTCCAAATGAACCCTGAATAATTCCAAATTTTTAACGACACACCTATAGTTGCATGTTCACTACAGATAGAAGTGCTAGCAATTCAAACACCATCCTTTGCAGCTGTGACCCCATTATGTAATTCAAATCAAGATGAAAAATCAAGTACATCCCACACAGTTTATTATCACCAACCGTGTGAGATGTAGTACAAAATATCCTGGAGCACCCTCGGTGTATAGTACGCCTATGGCTTACGCGAGAAGGTTTGTCGGCTACATCCCACAGCCGGCATGTCAAGCACACTAGCTCGCTCCCGAAATATCATTTCACTGTTCAATCATCACCAGTGAAAGATGGGCGCGTGGACCCATGTCCCAAGGGCAACTTTGGCGGCCCACAACGGCGAGAGTGCGGCTGCAGCCGCCAGCCGCATGCTAACAAGCTTCATGTGGGCGACCAGAATCTGTGACCTGGCGGCCAAGGCAGCCCAAACAGTCGATGTTGCTTCTCAGGCGGCGGCATCAACATCTGCCTCGGGGATAGCAATTGGCGAGAGCTACATAGCAGTTGTACGTTTCACAGCAGCGGCCTTAAACCTATTGGAGGCTGCCCAGGACCATGTCGAGGCCGCCCACACCCAGCTCATGGCGGTTACCGCACAAATCGAAAGAAGATTCAATGACAACGGTCGGCAACCCACGGCCGAAGAGTTGGCCATCGCCGAGAGTGTTCGAGCAGCCGTCCATTCCTGCGGCATACCTTGCCACGACGGAGCCCGCCAAAGCCCAGATGGCGGCCGCCCACACCTAGCT
Organism: Triticum aestivum; assembly: GCF_018294505.1. Classification (NCBI taxonomy): domain Eukaryota; kingdom Viridiplantae; phylum Streptophyta; class Magnoliopsida; order Poales; family Poaceae; genus Triticum; species Triticum aestivum. The sequence goes on from NC_057801.1 coordinate 241,155,393, forward strand.
CGTGGTAGCCTTTTCCAAAGAGATGGCAGACGCGGATGGCGAGATGCTTGCCGAGCATGGTTTGATGGATGCCATGGAGCCCCTTCCAAGTCGACCGTCGGGTGTGAGATGGACATGGAGGAGTTGGTGGAGACCGACGAGCACCAGCCGTATTAGTACTCTTTGTTTTGTTTAATTAAGAGTGCCGGTCTTTAATTTGTTAGAATAATGTTTAGGCCAGCTAGCTCTGTTTAATTGCTGAACTTGCTCGATTAAGAAGTGTGGGTGTGTTGTAGTCTCCTTTGTGTACCCAAATTATGCAATGACGTAGATGAGCACTATAACCAAGGAAATTGGAACCAAAAATTTTGATGTTCAAACTCATCGCACACGGGTAAAGCTATCTGAATCTTGTGATGTTCACATATCGTACACAGTTCTGAATAAGGGACCATGTGTGATGACACATTGCGCGCCAGTTTTTTCCCTGAAGCATTTCCAAATTTTTGGTTTCGCGGAAATATATACCTCCCCGCCCCCTCCCCCTTACCAAAAACCACATTTCCCCTATTTCCGCCTTCCTTTCCAAGTTGAAGCCTTCACTCCTTGCTTGCAGCACCGTCCCCCTTGTCGGCGACCCTCCTTCATGCTGCTCGGCCTCGCCTATCCAGGTAGGTAATCCACACCCGACCCCCATCCTCCTCCTCCTTCCACATCCCACATGCCCCGACCGCCAGTGCGAGCGCGACACCTTCCACCAAAATCACCGACCCCTCCACCAAATAAGCGCCGCCCCAATCCATGGTGCACGGAGTATAGCCAGGATCTCAAGGAGCATTTGGCAGCGGAGAAGAAAACCGCGGCCGCACGCGAGGATGAGGTCGCGATGGCTGCCATTCGTTCTGACGCCCAGATCTTGGAGGAGCACCTTGCCATTTGCTAGCTACGCCGGTTAAGCATGCTCGGTTTACCCGTTGTGTGTGCTGCTCCTACCTTTCCTTAACAGATTCTAGTGAATTGTGCTATCTACTTTTACCATGCAATCTGTTGCTCTAGTGTATATGTTCTATATGTAGTGCAATGTGGTGCTCACTTATTAACTGTTTGGTTAATTAGTTGTCGTGCTCAGTTAACTGTTTGGTTCAATTCTACAAATGTGATGTTTAATTCTTCACGGTGCAATTTTGTATTGTCTTCCATGTGAGAAATAAATCAACTTTTTTCTTTACAAAATACATGAGAAACAAATCCAATTGCTATATTTCCAAGTTGTCAAGCATGCTTGGTTTGCTTAACTGTTCGATCTTCTAGTATGTTATACATTGTGCAACGTGGTGCTTAGTTATGGTTTGGTTCATTTGTTGTGGTGTTTAGTTAACTGTTTGGTTCCATTCTGCAATGCGATGTTCAATAGTTGTGGGTGCATTCTGTTATTGTATACCATGTGAGAAATAAATTGAATTTGGCTATACTAAATACATGAGAAACAAATACAATTGCTATATTTCAAAGTTGGTAAGCATGCTTGGTTTGGTTAACTGTCTGATCTTCTATTAAGAGTATGTTATATTGTGCAATGTGATGCTCAATTAATGTTTGGTTCATTTGTTGTGGTGTTTAGTTAACTGCTTGGTTCAATTCTGCAATGCTATGTCCAATTGTCGTGGGTAGAATTTTGTATTGTCGTGCATGTGAGGAATAATCAAATTTGGCTGCACTTAATACATGGGAAAGATATACAATTGCTATATTTCCTAGTTCTTAATGATGTTTGGTTTGGATAAATGGGTCTTCCATGTGGCTTGAATTAATCTGATGAATCTACAATGTGCTTATTTTTCATCAACATATTTTACTAATAGCATGCGGACCCTCACTTAACCTGATCACTAACTACCTTATATGTGTTGCAGGGAAGAAATGGGAAGCACTGAGGTTTACAATCGAGGTTTGCACATGCATGGTCCTTTGTCTAATAGCACATTATTGTGCAATTGTAGGAACCATTCTAATACCTAGGTTTTAAATAATTTGGTCTTGCACATGTAGGTCCTGCTGTGAGAGGTTTTGACCCACTGTTCGACCCTTTTTGCATATGAGGAAATGAGTTGTATCAGTCAAGTCAAGAAACTCAGAAAGATTGTTAGGATAAAGAAATTAGCGAAAAAAACAACAAGATCTTTGTCTGCACAGTGAAGAAGACATCAGTTCACTATAGGATGGTACTAACTATTATACCTTGTCTTTTTTATTCCTTTGCCCCATTTCCAATATAGAGAAGATATTTATGCACATCCTTGTTTTCAGGCCTTCCCAAAACAGTTCACTGATGATTACCTCTCAAACCACCTGTAGTTCAGGAGGCGAGGAAGGTATTAATACAACACCCACGGTTCAATATTGAAGTGTTCCTGGAGAGGACGAAGGATGGACGGTCAATCATCCACAGGCACTGGCCTAAAGTTGCAAAGACCTTCAACATCAATGAATGCTCAATATTCACCTTCCGCTTCAGCAGTTTTCCCGATGAGATGCATTTGTCTATGTACCGTCTATGATGCTAATTTCGAAAGGTTCTAGATGTTGCACGTGAAACTTGGTGGTGGTGCAGTTGTGTAATGGGGTAGCTAAGTGCTGAAGCTATCATGTTGTACTCCGATGTATTTCAATTATGAAATCCTAATTCCTTAATATGGGAATGAAATATATTATGTGTTTAATATGAATGTCAATTAGACTAATAAATGGATTATTAATAATAGGGTAATTAGCCTGCTAATGGCGAATTTGCCTATAATTGGTTTTTTGCTATTGTAAACGGTTATTGAGAAAATACCGTGGGCGATGACCTAAGGAAACGCACACAGTTTCTAGGAATAAACCATGTTGGATCGATGAACTATCAAACACGACATTCTCTTCAAAACTGTTTGCATTGGGCCACCTTGCACAAACATTTACCGCATAAAAGCTGTGTGTGATGGATAACCTTTGCCACACAGTTTCTTCTATGCACCTTGTGTGATGGAATCAATAATGCAAATGATAAAATTATTAATATTGTGTGCGATGGGAACACTATCACAAACGATTTAACGGGGAAAATTGTGTGTGATGTACCTACGAACGGAAACGTTTTCCTTGCAGCGACTGTGTGGGATGTATATACGAATGGAAACATTTAGCGGGGACTGACTGTGTGGGATGTACTTACGACCGGAAATGATTTCACATATATAATTGTATTTTTAGCACTACTGTACGTATAACCATATTTGCTCGCTCGTTGGTCACACACAACCTCATTTTGCCGAGCGTGTGTGCCAGGAGGGCATATCCCCGACGGTTTCTGGGTCGTGTGGGAAGGACCCCCTAATCGCCCACACTCACTAGGAGACGGTTCCGAACACCGTCGCGGAAAGCGGTTTAAAACCGTTTGTATAGCACCGACGCGTACCAGTGCTAGAGAACTCTGTCAATCACTATCTGATCTGGAAAATTAACTCCCACTTGATTCAAGCGGTTGTAGTGCCCAGACATCCTGAGCATATGCTCGCTAGCTGAGCTATTCTCCTCCATCTTGTAGGCAAAGTACTTGTCAGAGGTCTCATACCACTCGAAACGGGCATGAGTCTGAAACATCAGTTTCATCTCTTGGAACATCTCATACGCTCAGTGGCGTTAAAACATCTTTGAAGCCCTGATTCTAAGCCATAAAGCATGGCGCACTAAACTATCAAGTAGTCATCATATCGAGCTTGCCAAACGTTCAGAATGTCTGCATCTGCTCCTGCAAATAGGTCTGTCACCTAGCGGTGCATCAAGGACATAATTCTTCTGTGCAACAACGAGGATAATCCTCAGATCACAGATCCAGTCCGCATCATTGCTACTATCATCTTTCAACTTAATTTTCTCTAGGAACATATCAAAAAACATAGGGGAGCTACAACGCGAGCTATTGATCTAGAACATAATTTGCAAATACTATCAGGACTAAGTTCATGATAAATTAAGTTCAGTTAATCAAATTACTTAAGAACTCCCACTTAGATAGACATCCCTCAAGTCATCTAATTGATACGTGATCCAAATCAACTAAACCATGTCCGATCATCACGTGAAATGGAGTAGTCATCAATGGTGAACATCTCTATGTTGATCATATCTACTATATAATTCACGTTCGACCTTTCGGTCTCCAGTGTTCCGAGGCCATGTCGGCACATGCTAGGCTCATCACGTTTAACCTGAGTATTCCTCATGTGCAAAATTGTCTTGCACCTGTTGTATGTGAACGTAGAGCCTATCACACCCAATCATCACGTGGTGTCTCAACACGAAGAACTGTCACAACGGTGCATTGTCAGAGAGAACACTTATACCTTGAATTTTAGTGAAGGGATCATCTTATAATGCTACCGCCGTACTAAGCAAAATAAGATGCATAAAAGGTAAAGATCATATGCAATCAAAATATGTGACATGATATGGCCATCATCATCATGTGCTTTTGATCTCCATCTCCAAAGCATCGTCATGATCTCCATCGTAACCGGCTCGACACCTTGATCCCCATTGTAGCATCGTGGTTGTCTCGCCAACTATTGCTTCTACAACTATCGCTAACGCATAGTGATAAAGTAAAGCAATTACATGGCATTTGCATTTCATACAATAAAGAACAACCATAAGGCTCCTGCCGGTTGCTGATAACTTCTACAAAACATGATCATCTCATACAATAACGTATATCACATTATGTATTGACCATATCACATCACAACAGGCCCTGCAAAATCAAGTTAGACGTCCTCTACTTTGTTGTTGCAAGTTTTACGTGACTGCTATGGGCTTCTAGCAAGAACCGTTCTTACCTACGCATCAAAACCACAACGGTGCTTTCTCAAGTTTGCTGTTTTAACCTTCAACAAGGACTGGCTGCAGTCAAATTCGATTCAACTAAAGTAGACAGACATCCGACCGCCACCTTTATGCAAAACTAGTTGCATGTCTGTCGGTAGGGGTGGACTAATGAGCAGCTCGTCTCGTTAAGCTCGTACTTGTTAAGCTCGTGCTTGTTAAGACTCGGCTCGTTAAGATTAACGAGCAGAAAACCCTGCTCGGCTCGGCTCGTTAAGCTCGTGAGCGCTCGCGAGCGCTCGTTAATAGATTATAATGTGTTATGATATACATGATGAATGTGTAGGTGTGGTTTTCAAGATGAAATATGGTGACTACAAAAAAATGCACTAGTTTGTTGCCTCATATGTCGATTAGATTGAATTGATGGGCTGAGGTGGTACAAAAAGTTTGTCACGTAAGATGAAAATATGTGTTATGTTGTTACTAATGAGCTTAATGAGCTACTCATGAAACTCGTGAGCTCGTTCGTTAATCTTGTTAAGCTTAACGAGCTGAAATCAATGATTGACTTTGTTCATTAAGAAGAAAGCTCCAAGCTTAACGAGCCAAACTGTCGAGCGCTGATTAAGCTCGCAAGCTATGAGCTTTTGGTCGGTGGAACCTGTCTCATGAACATGGTCATGTAAGGTTGGTCCGGGCCACTTCATCCAACAATACTGTCGAATCAAAATAAGACGGTTGTGGTAAGCAGTATGACTATTACCGCCCACAACTCTTTGTGTTCTACTTGTGCATATCATCTACGCATAGACCTGGCTCGGATGCCACCGTTGGGAGACGTAGCATGCAATTTCACAAAAAAATCCTACACTCACGCAAAATCTATCTAGGAGATGCATAACAACGAGAGGGGAGAGTGTTTCTATGTACCCTCGTAGATCAAAAGCGGAAGCATTTGGCAACGCGGTTGATGTAGTCGAACTTCTTCTCGTTCCGACAGATCAAGTACCAAACATACGGCACCTCCGAGTTCTGCACACGTTCAGCTCCATGACGTCCCTTGAACTCTTGATCCAGCAAAGTGTCAAGGAAGTGCATGAGTTCCGTCAGCACGACACCGTCGTGACGATGATGGTGAAGTGATCCCTGCAGGGCTTCGCCTAAGCACCGTGAGAATGCGACCGAGGGTGTAATCTGTGGAGGGGCGTCGCACACAGCTAACAAATGTTGCTGTGTATTCTAGGCGCCCCCTCTCCATGTATATATAGGTGGGAGAGGGAGTGGAGCAAAAAGGGGGAGCCCCAAGTAGGAGCAATCCTACTTGGGCACCTCCCCAATTCGGCCTCCCCCCTTCCATAAGTTCCGAAGGGGGGAGGAAGAAGGAGGGAGGAGGGAAGGAAGGAGGAGGCCAAATCCCTCCCCTTCCTTCTCTCTTCCCATCTTTCCTTCTCCTCTATTTCGGCCCATATGGGGGGGGCGCAAGAGCCCCTACTGGCTGCTGTATTTCCCCACTTGGACTATTAGGCCCATATCTTTTGCCGGGGGTGCTTGGAACCCCTTCTGGTGACCCGATATGTACCCGGTACCCTCCGGAACACTTCCGGTGTTTGAATACTATCGTCCTATATATCAATATTTACCTGTCGACCATTTTGAGACTCCTCTTCATGTCCGTGATCTCATCTGGGACTCCAAAAAAACATTCAATCACCAAATAACATAACTCATATAATACTAAATCGTCATCGAATGTTAAGCGTGCGGACCCTGTGGGTTCGTGAACTATGTAGACATGACCAAGACACCTCTCAGGTCAATAACCAATAACGGAACTGGGATGCTCATATTGGCTCCTACATATTCTACAAAGATCTTTATCGGTCAAACCGTAATGACAACTTACGTTATTCCCTTTGTCATCGGTATGCAGTATGTTACTTGCCCAAGATTCGATCGTTGGTATCTTCATACCTAGTTCATTCTCATTACCAGCAAGTCTCTTTACTCGTTTCATAATACATCATCCCATAACTAACTCATTAGTTACTTTGCTTGCAAGGCTTCTTATGATGTGCATTACTGAGAGGGCCCAGAGATACCTCTCTGATACTCGGAGTGACAAATCCTAATCTTGATCTATGCAACCCAACAAACACCTTCAGAGATACCAGTAGAGCATCTTTATAATAACCTTGTTGCGATGTGACGTTTGATAGCGCACAGGGTATTCCTTCAGAATCCGGGATTTGCATAATCTCATAGTCGAAGGAATATGTATCTGACATGAAGAAAGCAATAGCCATAAAACTGAACGATCAATATGTTAAGCTAACAGATGGGTCATGTCCATCACATCATTCTTCTAATGATGTGATGCCGTTCATCAAATGACAACACATGTCTATGGTTAGGAAACTTAACCATCTTTGATTAACGAGCTAGTCTAGTAGAGGCTTACTAGGGACACAATGTTTTGTCTATGTATCCACACATGTATCAAGTTTCCGGTTAATACAATTCTAGCATGAATAATAAACATTTATCATGATATAAGGAAGTATAAAATAACAACTTTATTATTGCCTCTATGGCATATTTCCTTCAGCACGACCAGTAGATCAACACCCGGCTCGTTGAGGCTGCACGGGGCGCCGAAGTGCGCGCGCGCCACGACGCGTCCATAGAGTGTTGTAGCACGGCCAACTGCATCCCCAGGACCTGAGACCATGCCGGGTCATCTTGTTTTTCAATGACATGTGGGGATCGCATGTGAGCAAAGGGCATCTCCAACTTTGCCATGACCGCAACTGACTAACCTGGCACACCAAAAACCCTCGTCCCTCGCATTGCCGCTCAGTGCGTTCCCAACCGGCGCCAGCTGCCCGCATTCATGTCGTCCATCTGTATGCCATCATTCAGAAGCTCGATGCCATAGGAACAAACTCCGGCGACTTAATGACGCAACCGGACACTTGGCCTCACCGGAATGCGCTACTTATAGCGGCAACACCCAGCTAAACTCCACACCATAGTGCATCATCCTGCTACCTGGCACCAAATCTGCCATGACCGCGATCGCGAACGCTCTATGGGGGACCTTGTCTTCGGGGATGAAGCTCGAGGTCGTCACCCTCGCTCAAGTCGCCGCTCACGATGCAATAGTGGTGTAGCCGGACGCGGACACGACTGCACAATCGGTGGCCACACTGGCGGCCGACAACGGGAGCACCGTCAGCCACATGTCCTACTTGCCGCCGTCCAACGTTCGGTGGCGCATGTGGCAGGTGAAGCGACGGACTCTTGACGCCCATCATCATCGACCTCACATCCACCGGCATCGGCGAGGTCAGCGACTCCTCCGAGGATGAGTAGGGCATGGGAGGCGGCAGGGCATGGTGTGCCAACTGGTCGGTCCATCTCCCGTGTTCTACTCTTCATCGCCGTAGACTGCACCTTCACTTCACGGGTCTTGAACCCCGCCCCCATACATGGAGATCGCAGATGGAGGACGTCGGTCGCCGTGTAGAATAGGTTTAGGGTCGGGTTTCTTTTATTTTTTCTGTCCTTTAAAAGTTCGAAATGCAATGAAAATCTGCCGTGTTTCCATTAATCTCGTCCGGTGTATATGAAGTTCACAATAATAGTAAGATATATTGTAGGAGTATGAAAATACTACCTCCGTCCCAAAATTCGTGTCTTAGATTTGTATAGATATGGATGTGTCTAATACTAAAACGTGACTTGATACATTCGTATTTAGACAAATCTAAGACAAGAATTTTGGGATGGAGGGAGTATATGGAATGATGATTCATTTTTGTGTGTATAAACTTGGAAGGTTTGAACCGAGACAAAGTGAACATGTGAAATCAATAAACACATAGGGTCTACATACACAATTTATCTTAGGCACTCCAATAGTACGTCCACTACACATTCACACATTTCACATCTTTCTACATCTACAGTAACCTATGAAAGAGTTAACGTAAATTGCCTCTCTGTCCCCCCTGATTTTCATGGTTGTGGGCCCCTCCCTCTCCCTAATCTACAATCAACAGCTTACACATTTCACATTATGTTAATTACATAACAGGGATTACGTAGGTGTAGCATTACTCGTCCTAAAAAACCAACTAAGCCAACCTCCCAGCATATCGCGCGGGAAAGACCCGGCCACTCCGTTTTAGTCGGGATTACCGGATTACGAGTAGTAGTATCGATGGATCACGCGAAGCACCAAGTTTTTTAGGGGGCGAAGCAACAAGTTTAAAAGGAAAAAGGCGGTACACTCACAGCACGCCTGTCGCTGTCGGGGCGGATCTCTCTGTGGCCACGAGCACCTATGGGGCACGGGGGGCCCCTTCTAGTCCGGCAAGGGGGGCGGTGGCCGTGCGCAGAGCAGATCGAGGTCGAGCGCGCGGGGGAGACGGGCGATTTTTACCCAGCTTCGGAGAGATAAAACTCCTACTGCTGCTTTGTGTTCGTATTTGATCTTGCTCAAGGGTGCGAGCGTATGGTGGTGTTGCGTGTGTGGAATGGACCGAACCCCTTCTACGTGCGCATGGGCCTCCATTTTATAGTCTGAAGGGGGCACCAACAGGTGGCAGCGTAGGAAGAGGGGGTAGAAAGGTAAAAACGCAGGTTGGTACAACAGTGACCAACAGTGTCCCCTACCTAACTCTGACGGCAGGGGACAAGGGCATTTAATGCCCGTCCGGTCGCCCCAACAGTGCAGAGAAACGACCGTTAGGTGAGCCACCGGTTGCCACGATGGCGTCTCTGTCAGCTCCGCTTGCCACCTCGCTCCGCATGGCTGTGCAACGCCTCGCCACGTGCCCTTGGGATGGCCCTGGGTGACACGTCGCCGGATGCGCTGGTACGTGGCAGCCTTGCCGCGGCAAGTGCCTTGCCGCGGCCCTTCTCTTGTTGTGCCGGCAAGCTTGCCGGCCGTCGGGCCTTGCCGGGACGCACGGGGCGCCGCGGCAAGTCTTCTGAAAGCGCCTTGATTGGCCTTCCCGGCAAGCTCCTCTTGCCGGGGCCTTGCTTCCTTGGTTAATACTTTGTTCTTGAATGGCAGTAATAGGAAAGGATGGAGGGTCTTGGCGGGTGTCCGGCAAGCCTTGCCGCGGGGCGCTACTACTGCCCGTGCACAAGTTTGGGGTACTAAGATGCCCCCCTACTTTAGTACACCGACAGGAGCCCCCGGGCCTGGGCCATACACGGTGCCGAGCGTTGTTGGGCCAGGCCCAAAACAGTGCACGGGCACGCGTGGCCTGGGCCCACACAGAATCGGACTCTGTGTCCACCGCGCCCTCCTGCAACGGCACGCGTCGATTGCGGCGTCGTGGGAGACGTGGGTGGTTAATACTTAACTCTAGGAAATGCGTAACGTTCGCATCCCCTGTTTATAAGCAGAGGAAACGGGGCCGTTCCCACTTTCGCCACTTGCAGTTCCTTCCTCCGAAAGCTCCGACGCTCTCCTCCGTCTCCTGAATCGAGAGAAAAACAGCGCTCCACCGCCCATCGCCGCCGTCACCGCCATCGCTTTCGCCTCCCCCCACTGCCCCCGCCATGGCTCCGAAGGCCGGGAAGGCTACGAAGGCTGCGAAGGCCGCGAAGGCCGCGAAGTCGGCCAAGGCACTAGAGCTCAAGGCGCTGCGCAAGAAGCAGGTGCTTTTCTCCCCTGAGCTCACCCCGGAGGCGTTGCGGTCGGGGTTCTACCTCTTTTGGTCGACGGAAACGCGGGCGCACCCGCGCACGCCGGTGCTTTCCGCGGAGGCCTCCAGATCGAAGAAGTGCCCCAGAGGGTACTACTTCTTCCCTGTGTTCTTCTATTGCGGGCTCTGCCCACCTTTTTCCGATTTCTTTTGCGACATCATGAATACCTACGGGTTCCATCTGCTTGATTTCACCCCCAATGCCGTTCTGACAATGGCGGTTTTCGCGCACCTTTGTGAGAACTTTGTTGCTACCCTCCCCAATGTCGCTCTTTTTCGCCATTATTTTTCCCCTCAGGCTGAGAAAGGGGAGCCACTGGCTGGCAGAATTGCCTGACCTCTCGGATGGGCATGAAGGAGGCGTACTTGACGGGCGAGCTCCGCAGCAAGTGGGGTGAGTGGAGGGCGGAGTGGTGTTGGATCTGCGATGCAGATCCGCCGTCGTTCACCAAGCTGCGCAAGACTCGGGTGGTGCGTGGCAACGACTGGAGCGCTCTGTCGCCGGATGACGCCAAGCTGGCGATCGCCACCACTTGAATCCTCCGGCTCAAGCACGCCGAACTCACAACAGGGGCGGTCGGCGCGGATTTCCTTCGCCGCCGTATCGCCCCTTTGCAGGCAAGGGGGAGGCCCGCCTGGCTGTTTAGCGGCCCGGCGGATTTCATGAGGCTGCGCCCAGGCCTCAACTTCAACTTCACGGTCCTGGAGCTTGACGCGATGCTGAGGGAGACGTTCAAGCACGACGCCAATCATCCAGAGTGGTTCCAGTTGTCGCAGGGCGTCGTCCCCTTGTGCAACAACTCCCAGCGCGATCGCATCTGCGCAATGATGCCAGAGTGCGACTCGCACGGGGTAAGTGCCAACTGGATAGAGCCCGCCGCCGAGGTCGTGCAGCAATTCTTTGATGACTTGTCGGAGGTGGCGGTCAATTCTGACGAGCAGAAGCTCCTCACCCGTGCCACCACTACCAACGAGCTGGCGTACATCACTAGCAGGGCCGAGGAGGCGGCGGCGGCCGCTGCCGCGGGTGAGTTTGGCTTCACGCTGGCGGAGGCGGAAGTAGCCGAGGCGGCAAGCCTTGCCGCCCGGGAAGATCTCACCGGAGAGGGCGACGGCGAAGGGGAGGCCGCGGTCGGAGTGAGCCAGCCCGCCGAGGGCGCGAGTGGTCGGCCGTTTTCGAGCAACTTGCCGCCGATGGAGCCCTCGGCGCAGCCCCAGTTCCGACCGAGAGGGCGTCTCCGTCGAGTTGGAGAGCTGGCAGAGGCGCAGGCCGATCAGCAGCCGCGGCGCCGCGGGACGCGCTCTTCCGCGGCAAGTTTCGTTGCCGCGGGAGGGTCCCAAGCCGCGCCGGCAACTGAGGCGGGGTCTTCCCGGGCCGCCACGCCTGACCCTGCCGCGGACCTTGGCAAGCGCCAGAGGGAGCCTACCCCTCCGCCACGCTGCGCAGGGAGGGCACCGGAGTTTGACCTCTCCGCGCTGAGCTCTGATGACGACGAAGAGGAAGAGGACGATGAGGAGTAAGGCTTCCTCCATACTGTACTCGCCTTTCTCTTGATCCTTGTTGTCGTTTGTCTTGTATCTAATCTGTTTTTCTCTCTAAACTCCTGTTCTGTCTCAGGACTTTGGCGGAGAGAGCGGCGAAGAGGGACAGGGTCCCTGTGGTTGAGGACGATCCTGCTGTGGTGGCGGAAGATACGTCCGAGACCACCTTGACGGACCTGGTCCCTTCCCCTCGCAGCAGCTCCCAGCACAACCCCCAGCGTAAGTGCCTCGATCCACTTCCTGTCGTGTGGCGCGCATGGTCGCTTCTTCTTCTGCCAATATCTTGATTATTGACTCTTTTGCCTCCAGGGGAAGAACAGGCCCACCAGGAGCAGTCGGAGGCCGACCCGGAGGTGTCGTCGGCCACGACTACGCCACCAAGGGCCGATTCCCCGATATGGGAGCCATCTCCGGCAAGGAAGGGGTCTCCGGCAAGGGGTGGGACCAGTGAGCCCCCGGTGATGGAGCCCATGATCACAGAGCCCAGCACAGGTGACCCTCCTTGCTGGGGACTCTCCCTCGGATCCTGCTGATCTTCCCTTTTCCTTCTTTTGGGTATTTGCTTGACTGTCCCTTCCTTTCCCTGCCTTCAGATCCTCCCCTTGGGGACCCGATGGAGGCCGGGGCCACCGGCGAGGAGGGCGGGCGCGACAATACTGGGGATGCCGCAGCCGCTGAGGAAGGGGCCGGCGCGGAGGAGCCCGCCGGCGAAGAGGCCGCCAAGGCCGCTGGCACAGGGGCCGGCGAGGGGTCCGGCGACCGCACTGACGACCCAGAGGATGCAGGGGCGCGAGGCGCTGCACCGACTGCCGACCCCTCCGCCGCTGACGTAGCGCTGGGCTCCGAGGAGCCCCAGCCCGGCGCATACTTGAAAGCCGGCGAGGGCGTATATATCAAGCTCCCCTGGGCATCGAGCTCCAGGGCACCAGTTGAAGGAGGGGAGTTTGACGGGGAGGTACTTGCCTCCGCTGGGCTGGCAGTGGTCGACAGGCCAAGCAGCATCAGTGGCGAGTCCGAGGAGGAGCAGCTGCTCCGAAAGCTGGTGTCACTCTTCCGCGCCCGGCAAGCGAAGCTTGAGTCCCGCGAAGCGCTTGTCGCGCAGGCGGGAGTTGATATAGAGAAACTTGCACAAGAACTCAAGAACCGCAACCAGGAGGCCCTCCAGTCCATTGCTGAGGAGAGGGCGCAGCTTGATGAGGCGAAGAAGGCGTTCATCCTGGAGAAGGCTGAAGCCGAGGAGCAGCAGAGGCTCGCCGCCGAGGAGCTGTCCAAGCGGGACGGCGAGCTGATACAGAGAAAGGCGTACTTGGACAGCCATGACGAGGAGCTCGCCGTCCGGGAACAATCACTTGGCGGGGCACTCAAGGAGGCGAAGGATGCCGCCGCGGCTGCTGAAGCCGCCAAGAAGGAGTTGGAGGAGAAGGTGACGCAGCTGGAGGCGGACGCGACAAGGAAAAACGAAGAGCTTGCCGCACTCCAGCGCGATCGAGAGAAGGATGCGCACGCTCACGGTGATCTGCAAGTCTAGCTCTCCGAGAAGATCAAGGAGCTGAATGCCGCCAAGGACTCGAGCGCTGATCTAGAGCTAAAATTGGCCACCTTGACGGAGACGCTGGACGCCGCCAAGAAGCGAGAAGATATCCTGAGGAAAGACCTCAAGGGCAACGAGGAGCTGCTGACGAGGGCCGCCGAGACCCAGAACACCTTCAAGACCACGGTGGAGCTCTGGACGGAGGGCCTCGTCAACATCGCCGCGCTCATTGACGAGGAGTTGGCGGAGCTGAACTTGACGGGTTTCGGGTACTCCACTGAGGAGAATCTCCAGCCCAGCGCCAAGCTCACGCTCTTCTTCAAGGATGTGGTGACGGCTCTCCGGCAGCTCCGGGAAAGGATCCCGAAGCAGCTGGCTGACGAGTCGCGCGCGATCTGCGCTGGGGTCTTGGAGAAGGTGTTGGTGAAGGTCCTCTTCCGCAATCCGGGCATCGACCTCTCCCGCGTCACCAAGAAGCTGCCGGAGGGCGCTGATCTTGAAGAACTCAAGGCCATCGTCGCACCCATCATGGACAAGGTGAACGAGGTCAGGAGGGTCTACGGCGGGCGCGCGGATTAGGCCGCCCTTCTTCTCCTGTTTTCTTGCTGCTACCGTTTTGGTCATGAGAACAATTTAATCAGTGCCACAATGAGTCATTCTTGTAATATAACCCTATTCTAGGTACTGCTCGCTATGTTATTCCCTTTACTCTGCTGTGTTCCTTGTATGCTTTTACCCTACGCTTCGAGGGACCTTGCCGGCGCAAGCACACTCGCTGAGTGCGGAACATCAGCGGCCCGCTGGCGGTGCTGCCTCCGACAATAAACCTTGTCGGGTTAGTTGCGGCGCGCTTGGATCATTGAGCGGACTCGAAAACGAATCCAGGGCGCAACTGAACCGCGAGCCGATTCCTCCGCGCACAGTTTTTCCATACAAGGCACGACCGTTCAAGGGGTATAACTTGAAAAACTTAAAAATTGACTAGGCTCAAACTTTGGCTACTTAGCTTTTTGTCTTCTTCGTCCTGGCAAGGCCAGTTTCCTTTGAACGACGCCCGGTCCAGACTTTTATCTCCCCCCCCCCCCGTGAACTTGTGGGCGGAGGAACATTCTCTTTGATAAGAAAGAAGAGAAAATAGCGACATGGGACCCTGAGATCCTTCATTGCTTACCGGGGGTAAGTGCTGCACAAGGTATCAGATATATATGCAAGAAAAATAGAGGTGCACTGAATTTGACAAGATGTGCAAGACACATGAACTTTATTTACGCATGGGAACCACGCCCGGCCTTGTACAAAGTGTTACATGCAACAGCGGCAAAGCTTGTACAAAAGGTGGTTGCTGGAACAGGCCCGACAACCGCGCCTTATGGGAAAAACTTGCGAAGATGTTCTATGTTCCAGGAGTTGCTCACCGGAATGCCATCTTCGGTCTCAGGGCGGACAGCGCCGGGCCTAGTGACTCGTTTCACCCAATAAGGGCCTTCCCACTTCGACGTCAACTTGTTTGAATTCTTGGCGGATTGAATGCGCCGAAGAACAAGGTCGCCTTCCTCGAAGCTTCTGGCGTTAACTTTGCGGCTATGATAGCGGTGCAAAGCTTGCTGGTAGCGAGCAGCTCGCACAGCAGCCCGAAGACGATCCTCCTCGAGGAGCAACGCGTCATCTTGGCGCAGCTGCTCTTGCTCAAGCTCATCATAAGCGAGCACTCGTGGCAATCCGTATATGAGTTCCGTGGGGAGAACTGCTTCCGCTCCATAAATAAGAGCGAAAGGTGTCTGGCCGGTGGCTCGATTTGGCGTCGTTCGGATCGACCAAAGAACCACCGGCAACTGCTCGATCCAATTCTTTCCGCACTTGCGCAGCCTGTCGAAAGTTCTGGTCTTGAGCCCGCGCAGTACTTCAGCGTTAGCCCTCTCTGCTTGACCGTTGCTTCTCGGGTGAGCAACAGAAGCAAAGCAGATCTTGGTGCCAAGATCCTGGACGTACTTCATGAAGATGTGGCTCGTAAATTGTGTGCTGTTGTCGGTGATGATCCTGTTAGGGATCCCGAAACGGCAAACAATCGACCTGAAGAACTTGACTGCTGACTGTCCTATCACCTTCCTCACTGGTTCCACTTCAGGCCACTTTGTGAACTTGTCGATTGCGAGGTACAAGTACTCAAAGCCCCCGACAGCTCGGGGGAAGGGGCCGAGGATGTCGAGCCCCCAGACTGAAAATGGCCAGGATAAAGGGATTGTTTGGAGAGCTTGAGCTGGTTGATGGATCTGCTTGGAGTGGAACTAACACGCTTCACACTTGCTGACTTGTGCAGTTGCATCTTGGAGGGATGTCGGCCAGAAGAAGCCTTGCCGGAAAGCCTTACCGGCAAGTGCTCTCGCGCCAATGTGGTGACCACATATGCCTCCATGTATCTCCGCCAACAGCTCTTGTCCTTCTTCCCGGGATATGCACTTCAATTTCACTACGTTGAATCTTCTTCTGTACAGTATGTCGTCGACAAACTGGTACATACTCAATTGTCGGGCTACTTTTTCCGCTTCTTCTTGTTCCTCGGGAAGTTCTCCTATTTGAAGGAATCGGACTATTGGCTGTGTCCAGGTCGGAGCCTGTGGCTCGACAACGAGGACTAAAGGCGCAAAGGCTGCTGAGGGGACATCCGCTTCGACGGCAAGGATCTGGGATCCTGCCGGAGCGTGACGTTCCCCGCAAGTGTGTCGGGACACAGCTTGTCGGGAGTGCCTGCCTCAACGACGCGAGCCCTGGGGCTTGTCGGAGGAGACCGCTCCGCAGCTCTTTCTGTGTTGAGCCAGGGAACCTTCTTGGCGGCGGCTTCTGGAAGCTCTGCCGAAAAGTGGTTGCCAGCAGGCAACTTCCTCTTCTTACTCTGTCCAGTTGATGGCGTGACAGATGGTTGAGTCAGCTTGAGCACAAAAAGCCCTAGTTCCACAGGCAATTTGAGTGCGGCACATTTTGATAGGCTATCTGCAATGTCGTTCTGAGCTCTTGGAACATGCTCCATTTGCAGGCCATCAAAATGTTCCTCTAGCTTCCTCACTTCATCAATGTATGCTTCCATCAACGGACTCTGGTAATCTTTGTTGACTTGGCGGATGACAAGCTGTGAGTCACCCCTGACAACAAGTTTCTTAATCCCGAGCTCTGTTGCTATCCTGAGTCCGGCAAGCAAGCCTTCATACTCCGCAGTATTATTTGTTGCCTGCTCCTTGGGAAAGTGCATTTGGACCACATACTTGAGGTGCTCTCCGGTGGGGGCGACGAGTAGCACGCCCGCACCGGCGCCTTGCAGCGAGAAGGTACCGTCGAAGTACATGATCCATTCTTTGTTGACTTCCTTGACGGGGATGCTCCTCTCCGGAGTTTCTTCATCCGGTGTTGGCGTCCATTCCGCTATAAATTCTGCCAAAGCCCGGCTCTGAATAGTTGAGGTGCTTTCAAACTTGAGGCCAAAGCTTGACAATTCCAGTGCCCACTCGACGATCCTGCCTGTTGCTTCTGGATTTTGCAGTATCCTCTTCAGCGGGAAGCGAGTGACAACCGTGATCTCATGTGCTTGAAAATAATGGCGCAGCTTTCTTGAGGCCATGAGTACGCCAAAAAGCAACTTCTGCACACCAGAGTATCTTGATCTAGCCCCCTGCAAAAGGGAACTGACAAAGTAAACTGGGCGCTGAACCTTCTTCTTCGGTGTTTCTTCCGGCAACTGTACGGATCCACCCTTGGCGGAGCTAGCACTCTTCGGATCAGGACTTGCCGGGCCAGAGCTTGTCGAAGAAGCCCCCTGCTTGTCGCTGGACTCGCTCGCCGCGGCCGTTGGCTCATCGTCCGCTTCCCTCTCCGCCACTAATGCAGCACTAACCACTTGATTGGTTGCCGCCAGGTACAGCAGCAACTTCTCTTGCGGTTTAGGTGCGACAAGTGTTGGAGTGGAGGACAAATATTTCTTTAAGTCCTGCAGCGCAGCCTCCGCTTCCGGAGTCCATTTCATGGGACCTGCCTTTTTTAGGATTTTGAAAAATGGCAAGGCGCATTCAGCAGACTTGGAAATGAATCTACTGAGAGCGGCGACGCAGCCGGCAAGCTTTCGCACGTCCTTGACTCGCTTTGGTGCTTCAATTTGCTCAATGGCCTTAATCTTGTCGGGTTCGGCTTCAATTCCCCTTTGAGACACGAAGAACCCGAGAAGCTTGCCGGAAGGGACTCCGAACACACACTTCTCGGGGTTCAACTTGAGATTGACCTTGCGCAGATTTGCAAAAGTCTCATCCATATCCTGGATCAGAGTCTCTTTGTTTTTGCTCTTGACCACTATGTCGTCCATGTAAGCTTCTACATTCCTGTGCAACTGTGGCTCAAAAGCATGGCTGACTACTCTTGCAAATGTTGAACCGGCATTCTTCAGTCCGAAAGGCATCCGTATGAAGCAGTACGTGCCACATGGAGTGATGAATGCGGTTTCCTCTTCATCCTCTTTTGCCATGAAGATCTGATGATATCCTGAGTATGCATCAAGGAACGAAAGCAGATCACATCCTGCTGTGGAGTCAACAATCTGGTCGATGCGCGGCAAGGGGAATGGATCCCTGGGACAGGCTTTATTGACATCAGTGAAGTCAATGCAAAGCCTCCACATCTCGTTCGCCTTGCGCACGACTACTGGATTGGCTAGCCACGTCGGATGGAGTACTCCTCGGACCAATCCTGCTGCTTCCAACTTCCCGATCTCCTCTGCTATGAACTCTTGATGCTCTACTGCTTGCTTCCTGACTCTTTGCTTGACGGGCCGCGCGTGAGGGCATACGGCAAGGTGGTGCTCGATTACTTCCCTGGGAACACCGGGGATGTCTGATGGTTGCCACGCAAACACATCGACATTCACCCGCAGGAAAGCAATGAGCGCGCTTTCCTATTTAGGATCAAGCGTGGCACTGATGGTGAAGGTACCACCAGTGCCGTCCTCCTTGGCGGCCACCTTCTTGGTCTCTGGTGAAGCTACCTTTGCTTTCTTGCACTTGCCGGTGGAGCTCGATGGTGCTTCCTCGACGGTAGCGCAACACTCCGGGGAGGTGCGCTTGCCGGAGTGGGCATCAGAGATATTCTTGTCGGACTTGGCTTTCTTCTTCCCCCGGGGAGCTTCAGCGGCAAGTGGCTTGCACTCTGCTGCGGCTGCTGCTTCCCGGTAGATCTTGTCGGTGCAGATAAGTGCATCCTTCTTGTCGCCCTGGACAGAGATGACACTTATCGGACCAGGCATCTTGAGCACGTTGTATGCGTAGTGAGAGGCTGCCATGAACTTGGCAAGCGCTGGTCGGCCGAGTATCCCATTGTAGGGTAATGGGATATCAACAACATCGAATGTGACCCTCTCTGTCCTAAAGTTCAGCTCGCTGCCAAACGTTACTGGCAGCATGATCTTCCCCTTGGGCTTGCTCCTTCCCGGATTTATCCCTTGAAAGGTACCAGTTTCTTCGAGCTCGCTGTCGGGGATCTGGAGCTTCTTGAGCACTGCGGAGGAAATCAGGTTCAGGCCGGCCCCACCATCAACCAACATCTTCGTGACCTTGAGGTTGCGGATTGTTGGTGAGACCAACATCGGCAAGCACCCGACCACAGTGATGCGATCAGGGTGGTCCTCAACATCAAAGATGATGGGCGTGCTGGACTATTTCAGAGGCTTGCGCGCCTCGACGGACGGCTCCGCTGCATTCACCTCTCGCACCCACTGCTTGAGTTGGCGGTGCGAGGTGTGCAGAGAGGCGCCGCCGTCGATGCACAACACCTCTGTCGCCTTCTGAAACTCTTGGTCATCAGTCTCATCTTCCTCCATCTCATCGTCCTCATCCTCATCTTCGTCCTTGTCGCGGCCGCGGGGAGGCCTATCTCCTTGCCGCGGCTTGGCCTTGCCGCGGTGTCCTCCCCGGGCGGGCGGCTTCTTGCCGGATCCTCCGCCACCTCCCTGGGCTCTCTCCTTATCGCGGCGCTCGTACTCAGCTTTCTGTAGCTCGGCCATGTGCTCAACTTTCTTGCAGGTTTGGAGATCATGGCCCTTGGTGCGGTGGATCTTGCAGTACCGCTTGCCGGAGCCATCCTGCTTGTCAGCGGCTACCACAGCCTCGCCGGAGTCATCGGCTTTGGCCTTGTCGGAGCCGCCTCCATTGCCGGAATGCTCAACAGCTAGCAAATCCTTATCCTTTCTCTTCCTGTTGTTCCGCCTCCGGTTCTTCCTTGCCGGGGCGGCATCCTCACTATCAGATCCTTCTGCTCCTGCAACCTCTCCGGGGATTTTCCTCCCCTCCTCAGCCCGTGCACACTTGTCGGCCAGAGCATAGAGCTCGCTGACGTCTCTGATCTTGCACATCGCCATCTCCTCCCTCATCCTGCGGTTAAGCACGTTCTGATGAAACGCGCTGATAACCACGGCAGGGTGGACGTCTGGGATGTTGCGCTGCACTTGGCTGAATCTCTGTATGTACTTGCGCAGGGGTTCCTCGTCCTTCTGGACGAGCAAGTGAAGGTCACTCTCCTGGCCATGAGGCTTGTGGCCACCTGTGAAGGCGCCGACAAACTGATGACACAGGTCCGCCCATGAAGAGATGGAACCGTCCGGCAAGTGCATGAGCCAAGATCTGACGTTGGGCTTGAGCACCAGCGGGAAGTAGTTGGCGAGGATCTTCTTGTCACGCCCTCCGGCAGCCTGCACCGCGATGGTGTAGATGCGGAGGAACTCCGATGGATGTATCCTGCCATCGTACTTCTCGGGCATGTCTGGCTTGAAGTTCTTGGTTTTGGGCCACTGGACTTGCCGCAGCTCACGGGTGAACGCAGGGCAACCTGCCGCGTACGGTAAGTCGCTCGGTTCCCCTGGTGCATGCATATCGACAGTGGGCCCAGCGCGTTGGTCGGATTGATGTCGCGCTTCCCTTCTGCGCTCGATGCGAGTGCGAGCGTCTTTGTGCCGCCGTTCTTGGAGAACGTGGCATTGATCGCGTCGGGTTCGCGGGTCCGACGACGCGGTGGAGTCGCCGTCGGGGTTGGCCCGACGAGCCGGCGATCTCGGCCTTCGGGGTTGGGAGTGCACGGAGGTGGCACCCCCAGCGGTCTTGTCGGTGTCGGCTTGCCCCTGGGCGCCTTGCCGGGGCCTCGATGCGCTCGGTTGCCGGGGCTTGTCGCCGTTGGCGAAGCCGATGAGGCTGTATATGGTCATCCTCCAGTTGTCGATCTTGTGCGGCGCCGGAGGGTAGTCTAGAAGCAGCTGGGCTCGGGCCAGTGCTTCCTCTGCTGTCTTGGGTGGCGGTGGTGACGAGCGGCGCGAGGAGCGGGATGTGCTCGGACTCCCAACTGGATTGGGAGGTGCCACACCCCGTCCGGGCGACCGTACCTCGCTCGCACCAGCATGCGGGCGTGCATGCTGACCTCGAACGTCCCGCGACCCACCGGCTTGGCCTTGGTCCAATGCGAGCACGGTGCTAGGAGCACCGGGGCGTTGTCGACCTTGCACCTCCTGGGAAGGGTGTGGTGTCTGCACGGTCGCCGACGCTTGCGGGGCCTTGTTTTTGGACCTGGTGACGATGTGAGTCCCACCGTCGGCGCCCGCTCCTTCACCGGCGTCCATTCCACCGCCTGCTTGCTCCGGCGGTGGTGGTAGAATCGATGTAGACGGGGCGGCCACCTCCGAAGCCTTCTTCTTCGGTGGCATGTCGATGAAGATGTCGACGCAGCGCGCGCGGAGACCGGATCAGATGCTCACGACCTCGATGCACCCCTACCTGGCGCGCCAAAGATGTCGGGGCGGATCTCTCTGTGGCCACGAGCACCTATGGGGCACAGGGGGGCCCTTCTAGTCCGGCAAGGGGGGCGGAGGCCGTGCGCAGAGCAGATCGAGGTCGAGCGCGCGGGGGAGACGGGCGATTTTTACCCAGCTTCGGAGCTCTCCGGAGAGATAAAACTCCTACTGCTGCTTTGTGTTCGTATTTGATCTTGCTCAAGGGTGCGAGCGTATGGTGGTGTTGCGTGTGTCGAATGGACCGAACCCCTTCTACGTGCGCATGGGCCTCCCTTTTATAGTCTGAAGGGGGCACCAACAGGTGGCAGCGTAGGAAGAGGGGGTAGAAAGGTAAAAATGCAGGTTGGTACAACAGTGACCAACAGTGTCCCCTACCTAACTCTGACGGCAGGGGACAAGGGCATTTAATGCCCATCAAGTCGCCCCAACAGTGTAGAGAAACGACCGTTAGGTGAGCCACCGGTTGCCACGATGGCGTCTCTGTCAGCTCCACTTGCCACCTTGCTCCGCATGGCTGCGCAACGCCTCGCCACGTGCCCTTGGGATGGCCCTGGGTGACATGTCGCCGGATGCGCTGGTAGGTGGCAGCCTTGCCGCGGCAAGTGCCTTGCCGCAGCCCTTCTCTTGTTGTGCCGGCAAGCTTGCCGGCCGTCAGGCCTTGCCGGGACGCACGGGGCGCCGCGGCAAGTCTTCTGAAAGCGCCTTGATTGGCCTTCCCGGCAAGCTCCTCTTGCCGGGGCCTTGCTTCCTTGGTTAATACTTTGTTCTTGAATGGCAGTAATAGGAAAGGATGGAGGGTCTTGGCGGGTGTCCGGCAAGCCTTGCCGCGGGGCGCTACTACTGCCCGTGCACAAGTTCGGGGTACTAAGATGCCCCCCTACTTTAGTACACCGACAGTCACGGTCGCATTGCACCCCCCATACGGTCGGTCCTGCACACGGCTCACGTAAATGGAACACGCTTCGGCTTGCCTCTTCATTGACACATGGGACTGCACTTGGAGAAACAAACCATTCGCCATACTCCCCCCCGCCCACCGCGCAAAAATCCCCACCAACCCCCCCCCCCCAAAAAAAATCAAATTCAACTGCCCTTCGGCCAACTAGCCAATAATATTCCCCAAACCCCCCTCTCCCCCGCCCTCCATTCGCTCCGCCAAACCCACCCTTCCCACCGCGCCGATATGTCAGCGCTGTGGTTCGTCGAGGGGGCGCAGGACAATCCTCTTGCTCCCATAGTACGCTCTCGTATATTTTCGTCCTCTAGCCGCGCCGCCACCGCTGGCGACGTTCTTGTGGAGACGCAAGGTGGTCAGCGTCGCCACCGTTCGCGACGTTCTTGTGGAGACGCACGGCGGTCAGCTTCTCCCACGGTACGCGCATTCTAGACTGAGGCCCCGTGCACATCGGTGTAGCACTGAATGTTAGCTAATAGACGTTGTTAATCTCACTATTTGCCGAAGTAGTTTACAATCAATATGCTCTGCTTAAGAAACTTCCTTGCCCTGTTCTGCACTCAATCTACTTAGCTGCGATGGCATTCCAATCCCGATTAGTTGCTAAAATATCCTGCCATATATTTATTGTGACGTAGATTGCCATGGTCTAGTAGCCAATCTGTTAGGTGAAATACCTCTACACCATTTTATACTCAAATATGTTTGCTGAATTAGCTTTACATATATTTCATTACTTAGATATTCTTGTCCAAATATCTTGCCATAGCTTTAGACATAGACCTAGGTATTTTTTTCTAGACTTCATAAAAAAGCATATATGTTTTTCCTGTAATATCTAGTAGAAGAACTAATTTGTATGTCTAACAGATGGACATGACTTGGATAACTTCTGCTCAAAGATTCTCTGCTACATATGTCGAGGGGGTTGAAAACTTCATGAACTTTATCAGAGCTGAGTACAGTGGTCCAAAATCAGATGTGCTCTGCCCATGTAGCAGTTGTTTGAAATCAGTTACAAGACCCCAGTCGACGGTGCAAAATCATCTACACTTGTATGGGATGTCGGTCACATATACTAGGTGGGTTCATCATGGTGAAGTTGTGAACGTCAATGTTACTGACTATGTGGAAGAAGCAGATCACCATCTTGATCTGCCTGATGCTCAGGTGGAAGAGGAGGATGAGGTGGTGGTGGCGGAGCCAGTGAGTTTGACCAACATTGAAACAATGCTACAAAATGCTCGTGCATTTCGTGAACTTTCACCTGCAAAAGGAAAATGGTGGGCTCGCATGTTGGAACAATGTAACGTGGGTGTCACCCTAGGAAATAAGTTATCAGTATTCTCAGCTATGGTCACCTTTCTTCAGGTGAAGACATCCGAGCGGATGATTAACAAATCATTCGATGAGATGTTGGCTGCTTTCTGCAAATCTTTCCCAGATGCGTCCGAGCTGCCACACAACTACAATAAAATGAAGAATTTCCTTCGTGCAGTTTGAATTGGATATGATATGATCCATGTTTGTAAGAATAATTGTGTTCTGTTCCGGAAGGATTATGCCAACTTAAGTGAATGCCCAAAATGCAAATCATCAAGATGGAAAGATGGCAATGCTGTGAAGAGGATTCCTCATAATGCTCTGAGACATTTTTCCAATTATACCAAGATTGTAGAGGTTGTTTCATGATGCTGAAACAAGAGAGGGTGTACCGTGGCATTCTAGGAACCAGGAGTACAGAGATCAGAATGTAATGAGCCATCCATCTCATGGTAGTGACTGGAAAAGCTTCAATCAGAAACACAAAAAGTTTGATGCTGACCCGAGAAACATTAGACTTGGCTTAGCTTCAGATGGATTTAACCCATTTGGCCACCAGAGGGCCACATATAGCAAGTGGCCAGTGCTTGTTATCCCTTACAACATGCCTCCAAATGTCTACACCAAAGAATCAAACTACATGATGGCCTTGCTCATCCCATGTCTAAAAAGTCCTGGAAAGGATTTTGATTTATTCATGGAGCCTCTTGTGGAGGAACTTCAACAGCTATGGAGGGGTGTTCTCACTCGAGACTTATATAGCAGCCCACCAGCTGATTTCTTTCTACGTGCTGTTATAATTTGGTGCATCCATGATTATCTGGCTTTGGGCACTATGTTAGGGCGAACGACACATGGTTACAATGCATGTGTTCACTGTGACAGGAATTCGCTATCATACGCAATACTTAGCAAGATCTGTTACATTGGACACCGCCATTTCCTTGCCAAGGAAAATCCACATCCTACAAAATACCGAAGATATGTGTTCAATGCAAAGCATGAAAACCGTGATGCGCTAAAGAGGCTTGCCGCCGATGAGTTGCAAGTGGATTTAGAGAAGGTTAGGCATATTACACCAGGAAAGCATCCTGATAATGGTAGCGGGAAAAGGAAGCATGGCAGGGCAGAAGAGAGATTATTGTTTACCCGCAGATCCACTTTTTGGGACTTGGAGTATTGGGAAGATTTGGATCTGCGGCATAATCTTGATGTGATGCACATCGAGAAAAATATATGTGACAACATTATCTGCACACTTCTTAATATTGAAGGCAAGACGAAAGATACCTTAAAATCTAGGATTGATT
The DNA here is from genome assembly GCF_018294505.1 of Triticum aestivum. Taxonomy (NCBI): domain Eukaryota; kingdom Viridiplantae; phylum Streptophyta; class Magnoliopsida; order Poales; family Poaceae; genus Triticum; species Triticum aestivum. Next base: position 241,180,426 of record NC_057801.1, read on the forward strand.
TGACACACCTGGGTATCACATAGGATTTGCAGGTGCAAGATGAAGGTAAACCACATATATGGCACCTGCTATGTACGTCTTGGACAAGGTAGAAATAAAAGAATTCTGTGAGGTCCCATCACGTGTGACATTCCCACATGGATTTGCTTCCAACCCTGAAAGGAGAGTCAGTGCAGATGGAAACAAGGTACAAGGGTTGAAAACTCATGACTGCCAGGTCCTACTTCAAAGGGTTTTACCTGTTCAATGTTTTCGATCAGCTTAGCAAAGAGGTGGGTGAAGACAATCCCGGGCTCAATGTTTTCGATTGTTCTGTTCGAGTTACAGGGAAGAGTCTACAAGACGACAAACCTAAAGATTTCGACAAAATGGTTTGGTATGTGTTGAATAACTGTCTTGAGATACTACCTTGTATCAAGTAAGTGCTAAGTACTGCCGCTTATACATCGTAATCAACTAAACTTGTAGCACATTCTGATATATTTAGATGTTTGATGCGATCATATGTTGTGTAGCATTTACAAAAAGGGGTTACTGCCGCAAAATCTAAGAAACATTGACAAACTAGTTATGGCAGGACTTGCGAAATGGTTCAAGAGCCATGTAAGCTTTTGAATTGCACTATTAGTTTTTTTAATATACTGAGTACGTAAGATGATCAACTTGTCTATTTTCTAACCATAGGTTAAGAAGATACGGGAGGATGGGTAGGAAGTTGATGGTGCCCTTTACACACTAGCAATGGGTCCTGATACTCGGGTAAAAAATTGTGAATCTTGCATTGTTGGAGATGTGCGCTACAACACCCTTGCACGCGACGAAGGCAGGAAGACACAAAACAGCACCATCATGAGAACGGATAAGTACGGCGAAGTGACGACTGAAATGTATGCTAACATAACAAACATTATTCAGTTGTAGTATATCTCCAGTTTCGAGGTTCATTGGTGTGTGGTTATGTTGTGCTGTCATTGGTATAACCTATTCTCCAGGATCGCAAAACCCAGAGCTGATGATTATTTCAAATCCATCAATGTCAAGGCGGCGTACCAGACCAACGAGCCTTTTATTTTGGCAAATCAAGCACCACAGATATTTTTCTTGGAAGACACATTTTCATGTAGCGATGACTAGAGAGTATTACAAAGGCTTGACCAGAGGGATTCATTTAATGAAGTTGCACAACAAGATGATGCTTACACTGCTCCTAATGTACAAGGTTCCACAGATGTTCCTAATATCTTCGAGAACCATCACATCAATGACGATGGCAAAAAGATTGTCTGTTGGGCTGTGGACATACAAGAGTTGATCAATAAGAAGCCAACGTTCCAGGACATTGAGCATGAACAAGAAGATGACACTGTGGGGAATTACGACTCAGACTGATACACATGGCGAAGATGTTAACGCTGCTGCTGCAGATGGTGATTAGATTGCTTTTGTCATATTTACATGTCAGACGACATTTTTTTATCTTCTATGTGAAATTGTGTTTGCTATGACAACTGAAACCTGATGAACTTGTTGTTTAGTATTTTGCTGTGAGAACATCACTTATTATGTATGTTTATTTGTGTTTCGTGATTGTATGACGACTAAAACATGATGACATTGTTGTTTAGTTTTACTCATATTTGGTTGTGAAACTTAAATTTGATGACGTAGTTTGCTTTTGGACTGCAATTTGCTCGAAATTTTTGAATGGGAACAAGGCTGACCCGACAGGGCCTCTGCTAATTTATTTATTTATTAGCAAAAGGGCCTCTGCTATTTATTTATTTATGAGAAAAAGGGGATACCCCCGATTTTCATTAATAGAAATCATTAGATGTTCACAACACTACGCCCAGCCTACTAAACAGGTTTCATTCATTACTAGTTTCAGCAAAGTGCTCATGTCATAGCCACTGAATACATCACAATTGCTACATACACTACAAATAAAGAGACAATCATTCTACAGAGCACATCGATTTTGCCCATTATCTTCACAAGCTCTTTCATCTCCTCATTGCTATCAAGGCCATTCAGCAGCTGTTGCTTGGCCATGATCAAAGGAACTGCATCTTTAACCTTCTGATCTGCATCTTCCTCTTCTGTCGTTCCTTCTGTTACTTGTCCAACACCCCAACCTACTGGTATTGGGATTCCTCGGCTAACCAAAAAATCAATGTAGTTGCATTCTGCCACGTCAGCAACTTCCCAGAAATACAAATCACACAAATCTTCCCTTTTCTGCACGAATCAAATTGGAAGATCATCAACCAAACTATTAAAAAAATCAGCAACTGAAAGCAGCAGAACAACACTTAAACATATAATTACCCCACGATTCGGGCATTTGTAGAAGATTTGGCCAGGGTTGAGGATTGTGGTTGAGATGCGACGGATGACTCTGCGTGATTTGCAGCAGTGGCACCACACCAATGGCAGCGGGTTGCGATGAGCGATCGGCTGCTGTGCATGTGTCGCGGGGGTGTGATGAGACCCACAGGCGATGGTACGGGTGGCGACTTGGCGCATATCTAGTTGTTGCCTGCTAAAGAGCGGGTGGACAAGCAGCCAGCGGACATGGTTGCTGCGGCCAGAGCTTCTGATGCTAGGCAGAGTAAGTAGAGAAGAGGAGAAGCAAACATTGGATATATTAGTTTCATTACTTGCAGAGTAGCATAGCACCATATATAGTCATGGTCTAGGTTTGGATTCAAACCAGCTATAGGAGCACGTCTCTCTTTTTTTCTAAAACTCAGAAATGTCTCTTTACTGGTACACCAGCTTCTTCTATACGCCTTCTCAAGTATTTGATTTTCTTTCTTTTTTTGCGAGGAAGGAAGGACGACAAAATTGAGAGTTCCTGGGACTCGAACCCAAGACCTCTCGGTTCAAAAACCAAGGGTGCTAGTCATTTATGTGGTGAACGTTCCTTGGGAGAAGGACGGCAAACAAACAATTTTTCCTCGCAGTTAGGTGCGATGCAAGATCGAACGGTCGCAATTTCAGGAATGTTATCAGGCGAACGAGCCAAGTTTTTCTTTTCTTTCTATATAAAAAAGTATGCTACTTGTTATCGGCTTAGTCAAGAAACGATTGTGCCAACTTTGACCGTTGGATTGACATTCAACGTCTGTTGTGTTTCTTCAGTCTCTTCTTCCTCCAGCCGCTAAAGCCAAACCAGCGTCAGTGGGACCGCATGCTCCCGGTTCCCACGGCTGGCTGTGCTGCCGCACACGCATCATGGCCACATGGCACCCTAAAACCATGTGGATCTTCCCTGGCTCCTGTTCGTTCCCGTACGAGGCCTCACCATCGTCCTCCGCCTTGGTTCGCTCGCCGTGGCACCGCCCTCCGGTGTTGTCAACATGGTCAACAACCGAGAGGAATAAGGAGATGAATGTACATGGTGAGGATGACAGTAGGGACCCAGCAGCGCGCGCGCCGTTTTTTTGGGGCGGAGAAGGGTATCAACTGGGTTGTGCGGGAGCTTTGGACAGTCTAGCCCATGCTTTTATTTAATACGTTTACCACATGACCAGCCCAGTTTATTTTTTTCCTTTCTGAATATGGCTAGCCCAGCTATTTTTTTTTGCAAAATAACCAATGTAGGCCTACTTGATTTTCTACGCCCTTCTAGGCTGGAAATCTTTCAAGACGAGGAGGGATGCATTCGGGCTTGCCCAGAAAATGGGCTATAAGTAATAAGAAATGGGCTATAAGTAATAATAAATGGGCTGTAAAATGAAAAAAATATACAACAAACAGGCAATTAGTTCCAAAATACTTTTTTCTTTTGGATTTTGATATGTTAAATTTCGTTGTTTTTGTGTGGGTAAAATTTCATTGGATTTAAATTAAGGTATGTTTATTTTTTAAATTAATTTGAATCTAGCTAGAAATTTCGGGTTGTTTGTTGTTTGGGACAGATTTGGAGGCTCACTTGTGGGTCTACTAGGTTGACGTGTACGAAAGGCTTTGTCAACTTAGTCCACAAACGATTCTAGCAGCAGTGACCATTGGATGTTAATCTAACGATCATGCTGCTTCTTCAATATCTGATCTTCTTGCTCCAGCCGCCCAAACCAGCGCCAGTGGTACTGCCTGCTCCCGCCTCCCATGGCCAGCTGTGCTGCCGCACAGGCCGCACCGCCTCATCCTACTCCATCGCTGGCCAGGCCATTCCTCTACTCACCCACACCTCCTGTTATTTTCTGGCGACTGCAGCCGAACCAGTAACCCTCGTACTCCCCACTGCAACCAGTTCCGAGTCTTCCCCGATTCCGTGTCGTCCCCTTCCTAGGCCTCGCCATCATCCATCGCCCTAGTGCTCTCGGTGCAGCGTGGTCAACCTGGTCAATGAACGACATCCAGCGGAACTGGACTGTACGAGGACATCCTCTGGTCTTCTTGCTCCAGCCGCCCAAACCAGCGCTGGTCGTGCCGCCTGCTCCTGCCTCTCGTGGCCGGCTGTGCTGCCGCGGAGGCCTCACCACCCCTACTACTCCCTCCGCTGGCCAAACCATCCCTCTACTCACCCACACACCCTGTTATTCTGCGGCGACGATAGCCTCACACCGCAGCCGAACCAGTAAACCCTCATACTCCTCTCCGCATGGGCATCCACTGCCACGTCATCCCCGGCTTCCTAGGCCTCACCATCATCCACCGCCTTGGTGCTCTTGGCGCGGCGTGGTCAACGTGATCAAGGAATGACTTCCATCAGAAGAATACTGTACGTCGAGAGGTTGACAGCTGGGGTCCATGGCCGCAGCAAGGAAGTGCCGCCTTGTTACACGCAAAATAATGATTCCTCCACCTCACAGCAGGGACCCACTGGACAGGCCACCGTGTTTCGCGAAAAAAAGTTCCCCCTGACTGCTGGGACCCACCAGCTACATCTTCGTATGCAAGGAAGTAGCTCCTTATCCTCCCGGATAGTTGGGACCCACCAGCGTAGCGTTGTCATTCTGGTCGCGAACGTGTATGTACATACTGGTCGATCGGTATGTCTGCAGGCTACAGCAATGAACCATGGCCGAGTAAGGAAGGGAACATGTCGTAGTAGAGGCACGGACGTAGCACGTACACGTACATACAACTAGGGTGCAAGAAAGTAAATATGGCCACGTACGTACATACGGGCGGGGTCTCGAATGCCTACTCGCGCATACTTACAGCCAGGGCTCATGTACATGGAGAGGCAATGGACGACAACAAGGGCGTCCTGTTCATTGGAAGCCAACCGGCTAGGTCGGAATGGAGAATCTGCATCATCGTGTTCATCGGGAGGCAATAGAATGCGTCGTGTTCATCCGGAGCCAACCGGCTTTGACGGAACAGCCGAAACGAGGCCTGGCGTACCACAGAACGGAGGAAATGACCTTGTGTTCGACCGCCTACGGTCGAAACGGGATCCTGTTCACATGGAGGGTGTGGCATACCGCAAATGAGAGCAAATGGACTTCTCTTCGACCTCCTACAGTCGAAACAGGGTCATGTTGATAGGAGGGGTGTGGTGTACCGCAAAACAAAGGAAACAGACTTCTCTTCGACCTCCTACTATCAAAATGGTGGTCCTGTTCATCGGGAGCGGTGTGGCGTACCGCAAAACGAGACTCCATGAGCTACTGTTCATCCACCGTCTACTGCCTCGCTCTAGCCTCCACGGGCTACTATTCATCCATCGTCGACCTCCTCCAGCCTCCACCTACGACTGTTCATCCATGGTGTCTTCCTCCTGCCTCCACAAGCTATTGTTCATCCATGGGCTCCTGTTCATCCAGCCTCCACCGCTCCTCCACTAGCTACTGTTCAACCAGCCCTCTCCACGGGGTCCTGTTCAACCACCCATCCACGGGCTACTGTTCATCCAACCCTCCACTAGCTACTGTTCAACCAGCCCTCCACCGGCTGCTATTCATCCAGCCCTCCATGGGGTCCTGTTCATCCACCCCCAACCGGCTCGATCGGGGTCCTGTTCATCCAGTGCCAAAAACCTCTACTACCACAGGGTCCTGTTCATCCGACCCCCACCAGGAACTATTCATCAAACCATCAACAACGCTCACTGTTCATCAAGAGGCAGCAGGTTCGATCGGCTTCAGTTAGAAAAAGTAGCAAAGGAATCGCTCGATCGGGTTCAGTTAACAGCCAAACCGATCGATTGCTCGGGTTCAGTAGCACGTAGGCTGTAGTCCAATCGCTCGGGTTCAGTAGGCGAACACCTCACTCGGGTTCAGATAGAGCCCAAAGCCTCACACCCACGTGCGTACGTGTACAAAAGAAATGCACGTCGCTCGGTCCCGACCACCCACCGTAACCGGGAACTCCTCGATATTTTCCTCGCCCTCTCTTCTACCATGGTTTTTTTCGTCATGGACAGCCCAAAGAATGTCATGTAGCTGCATCGCCGGCCCGCCCAGGACGAAAAGCCCATTTTTTGTCATGATATTTTGTCCTGGAAGTAGGAGCCCACCACATCTATGATAATACCGGGTTTTGTCACAATTATTGTCATAGAAGTGTCATAAGCATGACAGGAAAAAAATTCGTTCGACCCAAAATGTCACAGATGTGTCTATTTTTTCTAGTGATACATTCATGTGTACACATGATCTATTATATATATATATATATATATATATGTAATCTCACATCATGATCTATATCATGAGACAAACAAAAAATTAATCCCCTCCTAAGTCAAATTAGTTAACTTCTCTCACGCTGTCGGTGAAAGTGATGGACCAAGCGGCCCGACAGATGGAAGCATCGCCGATAACCGCGTGAATGAGTGCCATATATAGGACAACAACTATCGTGATTGCATGTGTGCCAGAACATATATATGAAGAGGTGTGTTGTGATGTTTTGAATACCTAATGCACAACTTTGATGTGGCATTTGCCTCAAAAACCGCAAAGTCCCCACACAAAGTGAGGTTCATGTGACACCTAGTGTGTGTGTGTATATATATATACACACCCTTCGACACATACTATACACATAGGGCGTGTTTGGTTTCCTGGGTCGCGCCTGGCTCGCACCCGAGATGCAAAATCGAGCGCGTTTGGTTTCCTAGGCGGCCTTCTCAGCCTGGCCCCACAGATGCAAAAGAGGCCTCCCAGCCAGGCTCTCTCGTACGCAGGAATCGGGCATACCTTGCAGCCAGGCCCGCGCATCCCGTATCTCTTTTTCGTTTCTCTCTTTCTCTCTCGCACGCGTCAGATCCAATCAAGCACACAACCCACCACCGCCGCCGTCTTCTGAGCCCCCTCATGTGCAGGTGCAACTGGTCAGAGATCTCTCGTTCACCACCGTTCTGACATCCCTCACCGAAGGACGAATCCGCTGGCGCTCCTCCAAGCTTACGCCAAGGGCTCGCCGCCCCGCTTGGACATCGTCCGGTTCCGCCGCCGCCGAACTCCGCCATCACCGCAAGCACATTCACCTGCGGACGAGCTCGCCGAAGCTCACCATGCTGCCCGCCACGGATCGACATGAAGAAGGGGGAGGGAAGGGGAGCACTTATGCGTCGCGAGCCACAACTGGCTTCCTGTTTCCCCCCTTTCTCCCCTCAAGCAGAGCCACCACCGTCAATCCAGTTGGAGTCGAATCTCTGTCGGCATCTCCTCTCGGCCGCCCATGCCCTCCACAACCATCTCGTTGCCCTCCACCTCTTCATCCAGATTGGTGAAAATGTTTTAGTTCAGACTTGTTGCTTACAACTTCTCTCGTGCAGATTTTGATTCAGATTTCAGTTCAGTTCAAACTTGTTTACTTGCTATCTTGCACACAAAATGATCTAGATTCAGTTGAGATAATTAAAAATGGAAGAGAAAATTCACAGAATTAATCTCATGCAGTATACCAAACAACATCTATTGTATATAGCATCTCTCGTGCATCCATATCATGCAGTCCACCAAACATACATCTTAGCTCATCCTTGCATCAGCTCAACCATGCCCTGCTCACCCAGGATCCCCCATGCAATGCAGCCTACAGCCACCCAGGCAACCAAACACACCCATAGTAACACAACCCTAAAAGAATTAACCTTCCTTGTTCGTCAAGCGTACCTCTCTCTCGGTCAAAGTGATGAACGACAAAGTCGCAGGCTCAACACTGAAGCGAAGCGTACGTCACACGTGAGTGGTCCTCCAATACAGGACTACGTACCACCGTCTGCATGTGGCCCAAAGAGGTGTTTGTGTGATGTTTGAATACGCAATGCAACACTTTGATGTGGCACCACATATATAGGAAACCAAAAAGTCCCCACAAAGAGCGTGAGGTTCATGATGCGTCATATGTGCTATATGTATGCCCCCATTCGCCGTGTGGTATATATGTACTTCTACCATATAGCACAAACCAAAAAAGAATCATTACTTGATGGTCAAATTAACCTCTCTCTCGTTGAGTCAAAGTGAGGGAGGACAACCTCGCATGCCCACAGATGGAAGTGCCACACGTGAGTGAGTTTCTATAGGGAAACCAACGCCTGCGTTGTATTGCGTGATGTTTGAATACCAATATAATCTACAACTTTGATGTGGCACCTGCCTCAGGAACCGGAAAGTCTCCACATGGAGCGAGGTTATGACACACATATATATAGAGAGAGTATTCATGTTGCCCCCTCTTTGACATGTACATACTCCTACCATGCATATACGTAACACAAACCAAAAAAGAACCATCCTTGTTGGTGAAATTAACCTCTCTCTTGTTGTACGTTCAACTGGTCGACGACAACCTCGTGGGCCCACAAAGAGAGGCACACGCGAGTGATGTCATAGGACAAAACCACCGCGTGCATGCGCCCGTGTGTTATGTGATGTTTGAATACTACCCAATGCATAACTCTGACGTGGTACATGGTTCGCAAACCGGAAACGCACTACACCATGATGCGTGTAGCCACCTCACTTCAAGCCGGTGGGAGGGTGTGTACGCACTTGCGCGAACTTTGATATGGAATCTCACTATGATACACACCACACACATGCCAAGATGAATCCACCTTTTGGTCAAATGCCTCTCGTTGTCGGTGGAAACTGAAAACCTTTGCGGGCTAACGAATGGGCACGTCGCTGATAACCGCACGAGGGAGAGTGCCCGAGAGGACCACCAATGCATATATGTGTCCTGAACATGTATGTATGCAAGGGTTGTGTAATGCTTTAAATAGCCAATTTCATGACTTTGATGTGGCATATATGACTCACAAGATGATCAATAATCCCACACGGAGGTTCATGACTCGTAGTGTACTGCCGGACCAATCCGCCCCACCCCCACAGGCAAACACACACATCCCGCACCACCACAGCCACTCCGAGGCATGTCAAACTTTTTCTGTAGTGAACACGTGACCAAAGGCGGAAGTCGTGTTAAAATTTAAAAAAAAACAGACATCATTCGACCGCTTTTATACATTGATTGATTTCCTAGGGATTTAATGTGCAAAAATCAAATTTGAGCTACATGTGCACCAAAATGGATTGCAAAATCATAAGTGTCCCTGGGTGCGTGTTTCCACGTGCAAGAGATTTCAAAACATTGAGAATATAGATTTCTAAAATTTAGTAAATCCAAAAGTTAGTTGAAATTCATGAACTTATCATGGTGTCATTTATGGACACCAGTAGACTGTGGTATTGTACTTTTCGTCAAATTTGTGACCCGTTTTGATATAATCTTATTACAAATGGGAAATTATTAAAAACTGGTAACCAATATCTCATACGGATTATTTACGATGCCATGCTTCGGTTAAGCAACAAAGCGGCAGAATGAATCATCAACAAACCAAAAAATATACGTGCTGCCACATGCCCCGTGTGCCGTGCGAGCAAGCGTGAGTTGACAAGATGCATGCGAGCAGTCTGCTGTGCAGGTATACCAGGAGGCGTGTGTGCAGGTGTGCGTATTGACGGGAGGCATGCGAGTAGCTATGTGAAATGATGGTAGGAATGGTAGAAGTCCCGGCGCATGCTCACCGGGAGGCGAAACAGTCTTTGACCGCCGCTCGCCTCACTCCCACTGGTCCATATTAATTGTGCGCCCGAGCCGGCGGCCATAATAGGCGGCCGCACCCCCGGTCCACAATGTTCACCAACGTCTGGACTCTGGAGTGTATGAGGATGCGGCTGAAGCGCACCATTGGAGGGAGTGGCGATGCCGGGGCTGGTGAAGCACCCGCGCAACGCGTGAAGTTGGGCACAGCGGTTGCCATTGCTGCCAACGAGGTCTTGCGCAGGCGGCAGCACGACCTTGACTTGGAATACAAATCCTATGGTGATGTCCTCTCAATCCATGAAATCAGAGTAATTAAGATCCATTAGATGCACGTAGTGTACTGATTGTTTGAATGTTATCCGTATAGAGTTAGTGATTAATTGTTTGTTCTGTACAAATGATTTTTGCTAATAATCCGACTAGGGTTAGCTTGCGTGTGGCCAGATCTAGAGGATTGATTTTGGATGTCCTACATATATGTTCGTGCCTTTTTTCTTCCAGATCTTGAGAAATGATTTTGAATGTCCTACATGTATGTTTCTGCCTTTTTTTCTTTCAGATTGGAATGTACACAAATGAGGCTCTAGCCAGCGCCGGCGCTGGATGTAGATCTTGGACCCGGCTGCGCGGCCAGAATCGGCCACGCCCCCTAGACCTGAGGAACGAGTAGAATCTTCGGCGGACCGCATCAGCGATCTCCCAAACGACATCCTTAGGGAGATGATCTCCCTTCTCCCCACTAAGGATGGCTGCCGCACACAAGTCCTCCCATCTCGGTGGCACACTCAGTGGCGCGCTGCGCCTCTTAATCTCGACTGTCGTCAGGTATCTGTAGATGATGATTCTAAACTCTGCGGAGCCATCATATCATCCCACCAGGGCTCCGTTCAATGCATCTGCATCCCGGCATGCTACCTATTGGACATACCCTACATGGTGGCCGCCTGGATGACATCCTGTCAATTCGATAAACTCCAGTAGCTTGAGTTCTACCATTACTACATCGATAGGTTACCACCAATAGTTGCATATGTTACCTCACAATCGATGCCCATCTCATGGTTTTCCTCCTCTCTCCACAGTGCCACCTTGGCTGGGTGCCATCTAGCAGACAATCTGGTACAAATGCTTCAACTGCCACTACTGAAAAAACTTGCGCTTGTGTTGGTTCATCTGTCGGAGGCTTCACTGCACATCATCATCCACTCCAGTTGCCCTGCCCTGGAGCATTTGGTGCTTGTTTTTGGAAATGGAATCCATATCCCTTGTCTCAAAATAAAGTCGTCTCATCTTGTAAGCATTGGAATTCGTATTGAAGGACATGAGCTCATCATCAAAGATGCCCCTTCATTTCGAAGGTTGCTCCTTGATTGTTGTTATAAACCTTCACACGTAACTGTGGTCTCTGCGCCTAAACTGGAGACCTTGGGTGCAATTCCTGATCCATTTAAATGGTTCGAGATGGTGTTTGACTCCACACCTATTGAGGTATTGTATCTCTAATAATAAAGCACGGATTGAGTCTCCGGGTTCACCGTCACAATACGCTTTCTTCATGTGAATTTATGCTTTCGGTTTGAATTTACACGTATAAGCGAGGTGGTACTAAATATTGATACGTCCCGAACTAGCGAGGCGTAGATGCATCCTCATCATGGCGACAAAGGCATCCCGGTGGGCCGAGCCACGACGGATTGTTTCCGTTAAGGATTATATACAAGGAAAAAACATTTTTTTCCAACTTGGTCTCTGTCCACACCACGCATTGTTGCCTCTATCTCCTCGAGCCTGTTGGAGGTTGGACACCGCCGCCACCCCCTCGATCTCCGGCCATCGGAGCCACTGCGCTCCTCCGGCCGGTCAAACGGAACAGTCTTTGCCCCGGACTCCTCCCCGTACCAGTTGCCCAACTGCGGATGATCCCCTGTCTACAATTTCTCCGAAATTGAGGTCGACCGCAGCAAGCAGGGGCGGTTCCTCAATGACGCCGATATGATGGGCTTCGTGGGGTCCGTCGTGGACGTTGACGACGGCGCGCAGCTCTTACGGGGGCAGATGCGATACATGTTCCATTCATATCTGGTTTACTACCTACCTCTCCCCCTGCTCCGATGTCTCCTCCGTGCTCTAGGCAAGATCCAGCGCCGCAGTCTACCTTCTGAGTGTGCTGCGCCGCCAGCGTCCGCCGCAAGCGCGAGCAACGTCGCCCACTTGTGCCACCCTTGCCACTGCCGTCCTTCAGGTCTGGCGTGTCCATGCCTTTAAGCTCCTGCTCTGCCCCGAGCTGGTGACCTTTGAGTGGCACGGGAGCAACGGCGAGAGTGATTTGCAGCGGCAGTCCTCTCTTCTCCTGCCTAAGAGTGCCCAAAGGAGGTCGTCGTCGCCGTGTATTGAGCAGGCACTGGACGGAGAGCTTTTGAACTACTCTCTGAACTACTAACTCCTTGGTGAGGAGCGATAGCTGCAGTAGGATATCTGAATCCGCCGCGCCCCTGTTTGGTAAGTCCTTCTAATCGAAGTCTCACTGCTGAAGGTCTGCAGCACTGTCGCGTACAAAATTTGAGGTTTAATCTTCATTAGCCCATCTAGCCATCTGTCATTCGCAGCTAACGTCCAGATGCTCACAGTCGATTGGCTTGGTTATTACTTCGAACGCCAACTGAACTCATGGTGATTACTAGCTAGCTTCAAGAATAACCTGACGGATGGATAACCAACCCTGAATAGTATAAATACCGCCATATTATTTTACAAGAAAACTAAACAAGTATGAGCATGTGAAACCAACCAAAACTCAAGTCACATCAGTACAATTCGTCCTGTAATTCATATAATTTTCCTTGGATTAAATATTACAATTGTTTAGAGAGAGAGAGAGAGAGCCTTTTTAGCTGTACTAGAAATTCCCTAAAAAAAGCTGTACTACAAATTTGTCTAAAAAAAGTTGTACTACAAATAAGAGAATAGTCCCACATTGCTATCTCATACCAATTCCCATCAATTTATATATGCTGGCAAGTTCCTTGGAATGTCAACAAGTGGCTTGACGAATAAACAAACACATGATCGGAATAGAATTTATCTTTCAAACACTAACTCAAAATATAACATGTTATATATGAAAAAATCATGAGAAACATGTGTATAAATTTTAAATATACATACATAGCTGAAAAATCCTTTCGTCGGCCTAATTTTTTACGTCGCATTCCTCCGAGTCAGGCACAAACGATACGCACGGTTTTTTCGCTCACCTCCCCCTGGTATTCTATCTGAACCTATTGAATGTGGACAAATGACTCTAGATATATACATCCTTTTCCTGTTTAATCTTTCTTTTTTCTGATAGATTAAAATACTCTTCAAAATATTTATCTGTCAAACACTAATTCAATATATAACATGTTATATATGAAAAATTCCTGAGAAAAAATATGTATAAATTTTAAATATATATACATGCATACCTGAAAATTTCTTTCAATGGACTAATTTTTTATGTCGCATTCATTCGAGTAAGGCACTCAGAGTAAAACAGATCGAGGCTCCAGATATTAAGATGGCACTCAAAGTAGCCCTTGACCTTCACCTCTCCTTTCTAACTGGCATTTGCTCAGTATGATGATGAAAACCACAAGCTCGTATACATCATAAAACTTGCAAAAGGGCGAAAGGATGAATAGGTTGATGACAATGAGGAGACGGAGCAATTGTGATAAGTGACGAAATATTTTTTTGTTACCCCATTGCAATGCACGGGCTCTTTTGCTAGACAACCCGTGTTTGCATGTCCTAATTTATGTGTGCAAAAGCTGTATCTTTTGTTGAGCTATATTATAATATTATGTGTATGTATGTGCATGTTGCATAGAGATGTTATTTGGCATGCATGAATTCTAATTTTAATTTAAAGTTAGGCACGCTTAATCTCACACACCACAAAATTTCCTTACTGTGCATTACATCTTTTATCTCCAATTTGGATAGAGTCTAAGCGATAACTCTTTAGTCGGATTTATCTTCAAAAGTTTGCTAGAGGCTATAGATGACCTTCTGGTTTTTCTTCAATAATTTTTAGAGTGCAACTGTATGAAGTGGTTTCCCCATCAGGGTTGTATTTTCTTTTCTTTGATAGATTCTACAGTCATGTACTTCCGTTTCATGTGCCCATGTTTGCCATTATATGTGCCTTTCTTGTTGAGCTCTATTTGGATGAACTTTTGTTATGGGATGTGGCTTCATGGGCATGAACGGACATTTTGATCTAACCTTTCTTGAGATGTTATTTTATGCTTGACTCAGGAACTCAGCTTTGTGTGGTTAGTGATGACAATCGACAGTGTCTCTGTTAAAAATAATTCATAATTACTAGCAGCATTCCATAATTTGTATCGGGCTGTTTATTTATTTATTGAGGAAAGGCTTGTATCAGGCTGTCATGGTGTGGCGACCTAGGAAGGACAAACAGGGTCGGTCGTCACCAAAGATGAAAACATTGTCGAGCCTTACTTTTTGCAAGTTGCCTTCTACTACTTTTAGAGGAAAGAAAGCAATTTCAGTCCTGTTGCACGAACACTGGTGGATCGCGGTGCATCAAGATCATAATTGCTACACTCAAAGGTTACATTGACCTTATTTTTGACGTTTGCAAAAAATATATTAAAAATGCTGCATAATGGCACATGGAGCAATTTATACTTAATATTTCGCCCGGTGCAACGCACGGGCATTTGTACTAGTAATATTCATGTACACTTTTGTAATTTGCATTTTTTGTTTGTGCGCATAAGTTAAGTATCATCTTGGAGTACACTTTCAGTGCTAATATTATGTTCTATGCTCAATGAAGAGCTTGTCCTTCCTATCAGTGTTGGTGGATTCTGTCAAGACCTTATATATCAGTATGTGGTGTTTTGGTCTCAACATTATTATTGCCTTGCCGCAATGCTTTTCATGTCTGGAGAATTTGTATATAAAGGTGAAGATTTCACGCACATTGAAAGCCCATATATAATATACTATAATTAATCGTTCAGCTATCTCTCTTTCAACATAATATTTTTTAGACATTAACTGTTTTCAATCTTCATCTCTATTTAGGCACTAACACATGGAGAAAAAGGTATAACAAATCGATTGTTCAAGAAGCACCGGGATTTTCTCATATCTCCTGACATTCGTTTGAAGACAGTAACACTGGAAGGATATGCAACCAACAGTGCAAACACTAGCTTTGTCACATTCTTCGTGTTGAATGTGAGGGTGTTATTGTCCGTGAGGATTAAGTTTTTCAACAAGAAATTTCTCACGGAACTGTATGTGGAACAGGATAAAAATGAAGTTTCAGGTGGACCTAGGGGCTTCTGATCGTGCTTGTCTTATATTTACAACAACTTGTCATCATCATGGACAAGTAGAGCTTTTGTACCAGGATCTTGATTTTATGGATCGGATCGATCCATTTGATTGTGACTACAAAAAACTTTGTTTGAGTTAGATGTTGTTGCCCTGTTCAATCCGGGTTATGTGTAAACCTGATGAACAATTAATCCTCGTGCTTTTGTACCTTTTGTAAGCTGGAGTTAGACATTGTTGCCCCCGATAGGTACTACCTCTGTCCTGGTATATTCTTTATTGGCCCCTTCATATTTTGTAGTACCAAACTTTGACCTTAGATTTAACTAAGAATATATTAATGCATGTCATCGATAATAATATTGTAGGACGGCTATTCTCGGCTATGTTCATCTGCTATATGCAATAATTATGCATGAGTTTTCTCACCGTTTAGGCGGCCGCGGCACGCTCTGGTCGCGTGCTACTACGTCTTGAGCTTACGTTGGTTTTCCTTGAAGAGGAAAGAGTGATGTAGCAATAGTAGCGTAAGTATTTCCCTCAGTTTTTGAGAACCAAGGCATCAATCCAGTAGGAGGCTCCTCAAAAGTCCCACGCACCTACACGAACAAACAAAGAACTCATAACCAATGCAATAAAGGGGTTGTCAATCCCTTCACAGCCACTTGCGAAAGTGAGATCTAATAGAGATAGTATGATAAGATAAATATATTTTTGGTACTTTATAATATAGATGCAAAAAGTAAACATGCAAATAAAAGTAGATTGAAAGCTTATATGATAAAAGATAGACCCGGGGGCCATAGGTTTCACTAGTGGCTTCTCTCAAGATAGCATAAGTATTATGGTGGGTGAACAAATCACTATCGAGCAATTGATAGAAAAGCGAATAATTATGAGATTATCTAGGCATGATCATGTATATAGGCATCACGTCCGTGACAAGTAGACCGACTCTTGCCTGCATCTACTACCATTATTCCACACATCGACCGCTATCCAGCATGCATCTAGAGTATTAAGTTCATAAGAACAGAGTAACACATTAAGAAAGATGACATGATGTAGAGGGATAAACTCAAGCAATATGATATAAACTCCATCATTTTATCCTCGATGTCTACAATATAATACGTGCCTTGCAACCCTTTCTGTCACTGGGTAAGACACCGCAAGATTGAACTCAAAGCTAAGCACTTCTCCCATGGCAAGAAAGATCAATCTAGTAGGCCAAACCAACCTGATAATTCGAAGAGACTTGCAAAGATAACTCAATCATACATAAAAGAATCCAGAGGAAATTCAAATATTTCTCATAGATAAACTTGATCATAAACCCACAATTCATCGGATCTCGACAAACACACTGCAAAAAGAGTTACATCGAATAGATCTCCACAAGAGAGGGGAGAACATTGTATTGAGATCCGAAAATAGAGAAGAAGCCATCTAGCTAATAACTATGGACCCGAAGGTTTGTGGTAAACTACTCACAACTCATTGGAGGGGCTATGGTGTTGATATAGGAGCCCTCTGTGGTCGATTCCCCCTCCGGCGGAGCGTCGGCGAAGGCTCCCAGATGGGATCTCGTGGATACATAAGGTTACGACGGTGGAAATTGTTTTTCGTTGGCTCCCTGGATGTTTTCGGGGTACGTAGGTATATATAGGAGGAAGAAGTACGTCGGTGGCCGCTCGAGGGGCCCAGGAGACACGGGCGCACCCAGGAGGGGTGGGCGTGCCCTCCTATCTCCTGGCCGCCTCGATTGCTTCTTGACATGCACTCCAAGTCCTCTGGATCACATTCGTTCCAAAAATCACGCTCCCGAAGGTTTCATTCCATTTGAACTCCGTTTGATATTCCTTTTCTTCAAAATACAGAAATTGGCAAAAATAAATAAATAGCAATACGGGCTGGGCCTCCGGTTAGTAGGTTAGTCCCAAAAAATGATATAAATGTGTAAAATTGTAACGCCCCGAGTTCGATGCGCCAGGTGTCTGCCAGTTATTCGCCGTCATTGCCATGTCATTTGCTTGCGTGTTGCATTTTATCATGCCATCATGTGCATTGCATTGCATACGTGTTCGTCTCATGCATCCGAGCATTTTCCCCGTTGTCCGTTTTGCAATTCGGCACTCCTATGTCATCCGGCGTTCCCTTCTTGCCTATTTTCATGTGCGGGTGTTAAACATTCTCGGAATGGCCCGAGGTTTGCCAAGCGGCCTTGGTACACCATCGGTAGACCGCCTGTCAAGTTTCGTGCCATTTGGAGGTCGTTTGATACTCCAACGGTTAACCGGGTAACCGCAAAGCCCTCTTTTGTGCGCAGCCCAACACCCCTTCAAAGTGGCCCAATAACCCATCCTAACCCCCTCCATGCTCTCGGTCGTTCGATCACGATCGCGTGGCCGAAAACCGCTCCTCATTTGGACTCTCCTAGCTCCTTCTACCTATATAAACACCTCCCCCTCCGAATTTTCGGGCAAACCCTAGATCAATTCCCCTCCGCGCCGCCGGACGTTTCATCCTCCGCCGCCGGACATGTCCGCCCCACTCCCCCGTCCAACCGTGCGCTGCCACGTGGGACCCGGCCACCGTGCGCGCCGCCGGCCCGCCGAGCCCGCAGCCGGCCCCCACAGTCCGCCGCCTGCGCCCGCGCCCCGCCGTCCTCGCCGCGCCGCCCCCGCGCATTCCCCGCCGCCGGTGCGCCCGTCCGCCGCCGCTGTTGGCTCGCCGGTGCCGCCTCCTGGCCGCCCGGTCGCCGCCGCTCGGCCCGACCCCAGCCCTCCCCGGCCCGGCTTCCCGCGCCGCCGTCCGCGCCTCCCGCGCGCCTACCGCCGGAGGTTCGCCGGCGTCCCTCAGCCGCCGCCGCACTTTCTATCGCCGACCCCGTGCCGCCTCGCGGCCGGGCCCCGGCCTCACCGCCGGCCGCCGTCCGGCGCCCGCCTGCATGGCGGCATCCCCCGCCGGCCCGCTCCTCCCAGCTCCGACCGGATCCGGTCGTGGTTCGACCGGATCCGGCACCCCCTCGCCGGCAGAGCCCGGTCTCCAGTGCCCTCTCCCTCCATCTCCGGCGAGCTCGCCGGCCGTCCTCGGGAACCGCTCCCTGATCCAGATCTGAGAAGACAAGGTTGACCCCATTTTTCGTCCAAGTCCCGGATATTTTGACATTTTCATGCCCTGTTCATCGCATCATAACTCTGCAACCGTAGCTCCGTTTCATGCGCAACAAGCGTCCTGCCCGGGGTGGGCGCCGCGGCAAGCCCAAGCAGCGGCAAGGAGATAGGCCTCCCCGTGGCCGTGACAAGGACGAAGACGAAGATGAAGATGATGAGATGGAGGAAGATGAGACCGACGAGCAAGAGTTTCAGAAGGCGACAGAGGTGTTGTGCGTCGACGGCGGTGCTTCTCTGCACACCTCGCACCGCCAACTCAAATAATGGGTGCGAGAAGTGAGCGCAGCAGAACCGTCCGTTGAATCGCGCAAGCCCCTGAAGTGGTCCAGCACGCCCATCATCTTCGATGTTGAGGATCATCCTGATCGCATCACTGCGGTCGGGTGCTTGCCGATGTTGGTTTCGCCAACAATCCGTAACCTCAAGGTCACGAAGATGTTGGTTGACGGCGGGGCCGGCCTGAATCTGATCTCTTCAGCGGTGCTCAAGAAGCTCCAGATCCCCGACAGCGAGCTCGAAGACACCGGTACTTTCCAAGGAATCAACCCGGGAAGGAGCAAGCCCAAGTGGAAGATCACACTGCCAGTGACGTTTGGCAGCGAGCTGAATTTCAGGACAGAGAGAGTCACATTTGATGTTGCTGATTTCCCTTTGCCCTACAATGGGATACTAGGCCGTCCAGCGCTTGCCAAGTTCATGGCAGCCTCTCACAACGCCTACAATGTGCTCAAGATGCCTGGTCCGATAAGTGTCATTTCTGTCCAAGGCGACAAGAAGGATGCACTTATCTGTACCGACAAGATCTACCGGGAAGCAGTAACCGCGGCAGAACGCAAACCACTTGCCGCTGAAGCTCCCGGGGGGAAGAAG
The DNA here is from genome assembly GCF_018294505.1 of Triticum aestivum. Classification (NCBI taxonomy): domain Eukaryota; kingdom Viridiplantae; phylum Streptophyta; class Magnoliopsida; order Poales; family Poaceae; genus Triticum; species Triticum aestivum. The sequence continues at coordinate 241,199,850 of NC_057801.1, forward strand.
AAGACCAAGTCCGGCAAGAGCAGCTCTGATGCCTACTCCGGCAAGTGCACCTCTTCGGAGTGCTGCGCTACCGTCGAGGACGCACCATCGCGCTCCACCGGCAAGTGCAAGAAGGCAAAGACAGCTTCACCAGAGACCAAGAAAGTGGCCGCCAAGGAGGACGGCACTAGTGGTACCTTCACCATCAGTGCCACGCTTGATCCTAAATAGGAAAGTGCGCTCATTGCTTTCCTACGGTCGAATGTCGATGTGTTCGCATGGCAACCATCTGACATCCCCGGTGTTCCCAGGAAAGTAATTGAGCACCACCTTGCCGTCTGCCCTCACGCGCGGCCCGTCAAGCAGAGAGTTAGGAAGCAAGCGGTGGAGCGTCAAGAGTTCATTGCAGAGGAGATCAAGAAATTGGAAGCAGCAGGCCTGGTCCGAGGAGTGCTCCATCCTACGTGGTTAGCCAATCCACTAGTCGTGCGCAAAGCAAACGGGAAGTGGAGGCTTTGTATTGACTTCACTGATGTTAATAAAGCTTGTCCCAAGGATCCATTTCCCTTGCCGCGCATTGACCAGATTGTCGACTTACTGATGTGATCTGCTTTCATTCCTTGATGCATACTCAGGATATCATCAGATCTTCATGGCAGAAGAGGACGAAGAGAAAACCGCATTCATTACTCCATGTGGCACGTACTGCTTTGTACGGATGCCTTTCGGACTAAAGAATGCTGGTTCAACATTTGCAAGAGTAGTCAATCATGCTTTTGAGCCACAGCTGCACAGAAATGTAGAAGCTTACATGGATGACATAGTGGTCAAGAGCAGAGACAGAGCAACTTTGATCCAAGATTTGGACGAGACCTTCACAAATCTGCGCAAGATCAATCTCAAGTTGAATCCCGAGAAGTGTGTGTTTGGAGTTCCTTCCAGCAAGCTTCTCGGATTCTTTGTATCTCAGAGGGGGATTGAAGCCAATCCTGACAAGATCAAAGCCATTGAATAGATCGAAGCTCCGAAGCGCGTCAAGGATGTGCGAAGACTTGCCGGCTGTGTTGCTGCTCTCAGTAGGTTCATCTCTAAGTCTGTTGAGCGCGCCCTGCTGTTTTTCAAAGTTTTGAAAAAGGCAGGTCCAATGAAATGGACTCCGGAAGCGGAGGCTGCGCTGCAGGACCTGAAGAGATACCTATCCTCTACTCCAACACTTGTCGCACCTAAGCCACAAGAGAAGTTGCTGCTATATCTAGCGGCAACCAATCAAGTGGTTAGTGCTGCGTTAGTTGCGGAGAGGGAGGAAGATGATGAGCCAGCAACCGCGGCAAGCGAGTCCAGCGACAAGAAGGGGGCTTCCCCGACAAGTTCTGGCTCCGGCAAGGATGGATCTGTACAGTTGCCGGAAGAAAAACAGAAGAAGATGGTGCAGCGCCCAGTTTACTTTGTCAGTTCCCTTCTGCAGGGGGCTAGATCAAGGTACTCTGGTGTGCAGAAGTTGCTCTTCGGCCTTCTCATGGCCTCGAGGAAGCTGCGCCATTACTTTCAAGCACATGAGATCACAGTTGTCACTCGCTTTCCGTTGAAAAGGATACTGCAAAATCCAGAAGCAACATGCAGGATTGTTGAGTGGGCACTGGAATTGTCAAGCTTTGGCCTCAAGTTTGAAAGTACTTCAACTATTCAGAGCCGAGCATTGGCAGAATTCGTAGCAGAATGGACACCAACACCTGATGAAGAAACTCCGGAGAGGAGCATCCCCGTCAAGGAAGCAAGCAAAGAATGGATCATGTACTTTGATGGTGCCTTCTCGCTGCAAGGCGCCGGTGCGGGCGTACTACTTGTCGCACCCACCGGAGAGCACCTCAAGTACGTGGTCCAGATGCACTTTCCCAAGGAGCAAGCAACAAACAATACTGCAGAGTATGAAGGCTTGCTTGCCGGACTCAGGATCGCGGCAGAACTTGGGATCAAAAAGCTTATTGTCAGGGGTGATTCACAGCTCGTCGTCCGCCAAGTTATCAAAGATTATCAGAGTCCACTGATGGAAGCATACATTGATGAAGTGAGGAAGCTAGAAGAACATTTTGATGGCCTGCAGATGGAACACGTTCCAAGAGCTCAGAACGACATTGCAGATGGCCTGTCAAAGTGTGCCGCACTCAAGTTACCTGTGGAATCAGGAATTTTTGTGCTTAAGCTGACTCAACCATCTGTAACACCATCAACTGGATAGGGCAAGAAGAGAAAGTTGGGTACTGGCGACTACTTTCCGGCAGAGCTCCCCAAAGCCGCCGCCAAGAAGGTCCCCAGGATCAACACAGAAACTGCTAAGGAGCAGTCTGCTCCGACAAGCCCTAGGGTTTGTTTCGTTGAAGCAGACGCTCCCGACAAGCTGTGTCTCGACATGCTTGCTAGGGAGCATTAAGCTCCGGCAGAATCCCAGATTCTTGCCATAGAAGCGGATGTTCCCGCAGTAGCATTTGCGCCTTTAGTCCTTGTCGTCGAGCCACAAGCTCCGGCATGGGCACAGCAGATCGTCCAATTCCTTCAAACAGGAGAACTTCCCGAGGAGCAAGAAGAAGCGGAGAGAGTAGCCCGACAATCAAGTATGTACCAGTTTGTCGATGACATACTGTACAGAAGAAGATTCAACGGAGTGAAATTGAAGTGCATCTCCCGGGAAGAAGGACAGGAGCTGTTGGCGGAGATACACGGAGGCATATGTGGTCACCACATTGGTGTAAGAGCGCTTGCCGGCAAGGCCTTCCGGCAAGGTTTCTTCTGGCCGACAGCCCTCTAGGATGCAACTGCACAAGTAACCAAGTGTGAAGCGTGCCAGTTCCACTCCAAACAGATACATCAACCAGCTCAAGCTCTCCGAACAATCCCTTCATCCTGGCCATTCTCGGTCTGGGGGCTCGACATTCTCGGCCCCTTTCCCCTCGTATACGGATCGCCTCGAGTGCTCGCTTATGATGAGCTAGAGCAAGAGCAGCTGCGGCAAGATGACGCGCTGCTCCTTGGGGAAGATCGTCTTCAGGCTGCGGTACGAGCTGCTCGCTACCAGCAAGCTTTGCGCCGCTACTATAGCCGCAAAGTTAACGCCAGAAGCTTCGAGAAGGGGAAGATAATGAAGTGGATATGGCGTCGTTCAAAGAAGCATAGCCTTGCCCGGACGCAGGAGACAGAGAAGCTAAGTTGCCAAAGTTTGAGCACAATCAGTTTTAAATTTTTAAGTTATATTCCTTGAACGTCCGTGCCTTGTATGGAAAACCTGTGCGCGGAGGAATCGACTCGTGGCTAAGTTGCGCCCTTGATTTGTTTCGAGTCCGCTCAACAATACAAGTGCGCTGCAACTAGCCCCGACAAGGTTTCTTACCGGAGGCAACACCGCCAGCAGGCTGCTGATGTTCCGCACTCAGCAAGTGTGCTTGCGCCGGCAGGTTCCCTCAAAGCGTAGGGTAAAAACATACAAGGGATGTGACAGAGTAAAGGATATAACATAGAAAGCATTGCCCAGGACAAAGTTATATTACGAAAGTAACTTGTTACGACACTGACTAAGTTGTTCTCATAACTGAAATAACAGCGACAAGGAAGGAGAAGAAGGGCGCGCCGGCACCTGGACCCCGGCAAGCCAGTGTTGCCGGGGGCCGCGAATACCAAGATTCATCCGCGGCAAGCCAGAGTTGCCGGGGGCTGCGATATCAGATAAGCTTTTCGTCCCTCATCATGCATCCTCTTATGGACTAGGGAACGCGAAGCCGCGTCCTTGAACGGCCGTGCCTTGTATGGAAAACCTGTGCGCGGAGGAACCGGCTCGTGGCTAAGTTGTGCCCTTGATTTGTTTCGAGTCCGCTCAACAATACAAGTGCGCTGCAACTAGCCCCGACAAGGTTTCTTGCCGGAGGCAACACCGCCAGCAGGCTACTGATGTTCCGCACTCAGCAAGTGTGCTTGCGCCGGCAAGTTCCCTCAAAGCGTAGGGTAACAACATACAAGGGATGTAACAGAGTAAAGGATATAACATGGCAAGCTTCCCCTTTTCATTAAAAAACATCCCACTCGGGTACAGTCCATAGAGGATGAAAAACATGAAAGAGAGGATTACAAGTTTTTAGATGCACCTGAGACCCGAAGGCTTACAAATTAAAAAGATAAGATGCCCGTAATCCCTTTCCTGCCCCTCTTTTTCAGGAGGTAGGTCAAGGAGGCGAAAAGGGCAAAAGAGGCGCCTAGGTGAGCTACGGGTGCCAGAAGACACCAAGAGAACATCCCGGGGGCTATCCGAAGGCTAGATGGTGTTGGCGGCACCGGAAGCGGGGCTCGAAGACGGGGCGGCAGGACGTCAACACGCTGTCGAGGGCACTACGCCCTCGTACTCCGACTTGACGTCCTTGCCGCCAGCCCTCTTCCCCTTCTGCAGCCTCCCTACGCCAGCCGCCCAAGGAGACGACCCCGGGGAGTTCAAGGAGCCGGCGACGCGGATGATGGGGTCGTCGGTGACGCGCGAAGCGGCGCCCGACACCTAGTCGGGCCCGCCATCCCGCCGCCCCCTACCCTCGTCGTCGCTGTCGTTCTCCTCCTCGTCACTCTCGCTCGAGGGGGAGTCTTCGCTATTGGAGGAGCTGTCCACGCAGCATCTCGCCCGAGTGCCGGAATCCCCGAAGACCTTGACGGAGAGGAGGTCGCCCTCCATTAACTTAAAATGGAGGGTAAACCCCGCCGTCAGGCTGTGAATACGGGCGAACGTCTTCCACCCTCGATCAAGATACATCACATTAGGGGCTGGGAATACAACGCTGACTCGCGTGCCGCTGATCCCACAGCCCCTCATGTGCAATCTCAGCGTCTCGGGCGGGTCCGGCTCCATCGCGCTCGCAAACGGAGCTGGAAGCCGGAGGCGACGACGAGGCGCCCGGCGCAGCCTGACGAAGAACTCGCAAGGGTCCTCCCCCGTATGGACCGCCGGGGGGAGAGGAACCGCCGGCGGAGGCGAAGCAGACGCGCCGCCCCATCCGCCTCTTCCCCACGCGCCTCGACCTCGTCCTCGACCTCGCCCTCGACCTCGTCCACGACCTCGCCCCCTCCCTCTTCCCCTTGTGGCTGGCTCTACCGCCACGAGCGCGGGATAGGGAGGGATGCGCTGTCTGGCGGCGACCCTCGCCGCCACCGATGAAAGGCCAGGGTTCCCTTCCTCCATGGCGGATGAGGGAAAGGGGAGCAGAAGTTGAAGAAAGGAGAAGATGAGAGAGTGCGGGCTTCTGCGCTCCCCTCCCGCTCTTCTTAAAGGAGCAAGGTGGGGGCTCGGCCGCCCCGCTCAGCGAATCAGAGCACGGGAGGAGCAGGGAGTCGGGGCCGACCCGCTGCCTTCGCCCATGACGGCCCAGTTTCCCACTTCCACCATCCGCGACCCCGAGTGCATGGGAGCCGCGTGGCGGGGATGCGGAACCGAGGGGACGTTACGCATTTCCTGGATTTAAGTATTGCCCACGATCTCTCCCACGACGCCGTGATTGACGCGTGCCGTTGCGGGGGAGCGCGGCGGGTACGGAGTCAGGTTTTGTGTGGACCTAGGCCGCGCGTGCCCGTGCCCTGTTTTGGGCCTGGCCCAACAGCGCTCGGCACCATGTATGGCCCAGGCCCGGGGGCTCCTGTCGGTGTACTAAAGTAGGGGTACCTTAGTACCCCGAACTTGTGCACGGGCAGTCGCAGCGCCCCACGGCAAGGCTTGCCGGGCGCCCGCCAAGATCCTCCGCCATTCCCATTACTGCCATTCAAGAACAAAGTGTTAACTAAGAAGACAAGGCCTCGGCAAGAGGAGCTTGCCGGGAAGGACAAGACCCCAGCAAGAGGAGCTTGCCGGGAAGGACAAAGACCCCGGCAAGAGGAGCTTGCCGGGAAGGCCAACCAAGGCACTATAAGAAACTTGCCGCGTCGCCCCGCGCGTCCCGACAAGGCCCGGCGGGCGGCAAGCTCGCTGGTGCGACAAGACAACGGCCGCGGCAAGGCGCTTGCCGCGGCAAGGCTGCCACTCTGCACCTGAGCTCCAGCGCATCCAACGACGTGTCACCCCAGGACTATCCCAGGAGCACGTGGCGAGGCGCTATGCAGTCATGCGGTGCGAGGTGGCAAGCGAAGCTGACAAGGAGGCCATCGTGGCGATCGGTGGTGCCCCTAACGGTTGTTTCCTTGCACTGTTGGGGCGACCGGACGGGCATTAAATGCCCTTGTCCCCTGCCGTCAGAGTTAGGAAGGGGGCACTATTGATAGTGGTTGTACCAACCCACGTTTTTACCTTTTTACCCCTCTCTACGCTGCCACCTGTCGGTGACCCCTTTAGACAATAAAAGTGAGGCCCATGCGCACGTAGAAGGGGTTCCGCAGTTGGTTCGGTTCATCCGACGCATTCAACACCACAACACACCTACGCTCTCGAGCAAGAACAGAATAGAAACACAAAGCAGCAGTAGGAGTTTTATCTCTCCGGAGAGCTCCGAAGCTGGGTAAAATCCCCCGCGCGCTCCCGCCTCGATCTGCTCTGCGCCCGCCCTCCGCTCCCTTGCCGGACCAGAAGGGGCCCCCTGCCCCATAGGTGCTCGTGCTCCCACAGCCACGACACTTAGTCACTGCTGCAACCTCACCACTTTACCCCTTCCTTACCCTTTAAGCTTTGCTAGTCTTTATACCCATGGTAATGGGATTGCTGAGTCCTCGTGGCTCACAGATTACTACAACAACAGTTGCAGGTACAGGTTATGCGATGATCATGACGCGAGAGCGATGTTTGCTTGTTTTGGAGTTCTTCTTTTGCTTCTTCTTCGATCAGGGGATAGGTTCCAGGTCGGCAGCCTGGGCTAGCAGGGTGGATGTCGTTTGAGTTTCTATTTGTGTTCCATCCATAGTCGGATGGTGCTCTTATGTAAGATGATGATGTATTCGTGTGGCATTGTATGCCTTTTGTATGTATCCCCATCTATTATGTAATGTTGTTGTAATGATATCCACCTTGCAAAAGCGTTTCAATATGCGGTTCTATCCTTGGTGGGACCTTCGAGTCTCTTTAGGATAGTATCGCATATTGGGTGTGACAAAAATAAAGCCCATAAACATCCAAAAGGGGTAATATAATAGCATGGAACAATCAAAAATTATAGATACGTTGGAGACGTATCAAGTATCCCCAAGGTTAATTCCTGCTCGTCCTCAAGTAGGTAAATGATAAAAACAGATTTTTTGATGTGGAATGCTACCTAGCATAATTCTCATTGTAATTTTCTTTATTGTGGCATGAATGTTCAGATCCAAATGATTCAAGATAAAAGCTTATAAAACATAAAAATAATAATGCTTTGAAGCATACTAACAAATAATCATGTCCTATCAAAATAGCATAGCCAAAGAAAGCTTATCCCTACAAAATCATATAGTTAGGCCATGCTTCATTTTCATTACACAAAATACTCCCATAATGCACAACCCCGGTTTCAACCAAGCAATTGGTTCATACTTTTTAACGCACTTCAGCTTTTTCAACTCTTACGCAATACATGAGCGCAAGCCATGGACATAGCACTATGGTGGTATATGGTGGTGGTTGTGAGGACAAAAAGGGAGAAGATAGTCTCACATCAACTGGGCCTATTAACATGCTATGGAGATCCCATCAATAGATATCAATGTGAGTGAGTAGGGATTGCCATGCAACGGATGCACTAGAGCTAGAAATATATGAAAGCTCAACAAAAGAAACTAAGTGGGTGTGCATCCAACTTGCTTGCTCACGAAGACCTAGGGCATTTTGAGGAAGCCCATCATTGGAATATACAAGTTCTAAAATGAAAAATTCCCACTTAGTATATGAAAGTGACAACATAGGAGACTCTCTATCATGAAGATCATGGTGCTACTTTGAAGCACAAGTGTGGAAAAAGAGATAGTAGCATTGTCCCTTCTCTCTGTTTCTCTCATTATATTTTTTTCTTTTTTTTCTTTGGCCTTTTTTTTTCCTTTTTGGCCTTTCTCTTTTTTTTTCTTTAATTCCAAAGTCTCATCCCGACTTGTGGGGGAATCATAGTCTTCATCATCCTTTCCTCACTTGGACAATGCTCTAATATTGAAGATCATCACACTTTTATTGATTTACAACTCAAGAATTACAACTCAAAACTAGAACAAGATATGACTCTATATGAATGCCTCCAGCGATGTACTGGGATATGCAATGAATCAAGAGCGACATGTATGAAAATTATGAAAGGTGGCTTAGCCACAAATACGATGTCAACTACATGATCATGCAAAGAGCAATATGACAATGATGAAGTGTGTCATAATAAACGGAACAGTGGAAAGTTGCATGGCAATATATCTTGGAATGGCTATGGAAATGCCATAATAGGTAGGTATGGTGGCTGTTTTGAGGAAGGTAAATAATGGGTGCATGATACCGGCGAAAGTTGCGCGGTATAATAGAGGCTAGCAAAGTGGAAGGATGAGTGTGCGTATATCCACGGACTCACATTAGTCATAAAGAACTCATATACTTATAGCAAAAGTCTACTTGCCCTCGAAGCAAAGTACTACTACGCATGCTCCTAGGGGAAGGGTTGGTAGGAGTTAACCATCACGCGATCCCAACCTCCACTCATAAGGAAGACAATTAAAAGAGCACCTCATGCAACAAATTTGTCACACAACTTTTACCATATGTGCATGCTACGGGACTTGCCAACTTCAACACAAGTATTTCTCAATTTCATAATTACCCACTAGCATGACTCTAACATTACTACCTCTATATCTCAAAACAATCATCAAGCATCAAATTGATCATAGCATCCAATTCACTTCCTATGATAGTTTTTATTATACCCAACTTGGATGCCTACCATTCTAGGACCAATTTATAACCATAGCAAATACCATGCTGTTCTAAAAGACTCTCAAAATAATATAAGTGAAGCATGAGAGACTAGCAATTTCTTCAAAATTAAGCCACCGCCGTGCTCTAAAAGATATAAGTGAAGTACTAGAGCTAAAACTATCAAGCTCAAAAGATATAAGTGAAGCACATAGAGTATTCTAGCAAATTCTAATCAAGTGAGCATCTCCCAAAAGGTGTGTACAACAAGGATGATTGTGGTAAACTAAAAAGCAAAGACTAATATCATGTGGCGAATAAAAATATAGCTCCAAGTAAAGTTACCAATGAACAAAGACGAAAGAGGTGATGCCTTCCCGGGGCATCCCCAAGCTTAGGCTTTTGGCTATTCTTGAATATCTTGGGGTGCCATGGGCATCCCCAAGCTTAGGATTTTGCCACTCGTTATTCCATAGTCCATCAAATCTTTACCCAAAACTTGAAAACTTCACAACACAAAACTCAACAGGAAATCTCATAAGCTTCGTTAGTGAAACAAAACAAAACCACCACATAAGGTACTGTAATGAACTCATTCTTTATTTATTTTGGTGTTAAACCTACTTTATTCCAAGTTCTCTATGGTTCATACCACTTAATACTAGCCATAGATGCATCAAAATAAGCAAACAACACATGAAAAACAGAATCTGTCAAAAACAGAACAGTCTGTAGCAATCTGTAACTAACGCAAACTTCTGGAACTCTAAAAATCCTAAAAAAATAGGAAGTCCTGGAAAATTTTTCTATTGATCAGCATCAAAAATAATCAACGCACGTTTCTATGATTTAAAAAAACTAATTTCGTGCGTGCAAAGTTTCTGTTTTTCAGCAGAATCAAATCAACTATCATCATAGGTTATCCTATAGGTTCTACTTGGCACAAACACTAATTAAAACATAAAAACACATCTAAACAGAAAGTAGATGAAAAATTTATTACTAAACAGATACAAAACAAAAAACATAAATAAAATTGGGTTGCCTCCCAACTAGCGCTATCGTTTAACGCCCCTAGCTGGGCATAAAAGCGAAGATAGATCTAAGTAGTGCCATCTTTGGCACTCAATTCATAAGTAGCTCGCATGATAGATTCATAAGGTAATTTGACTTTCTTTCTTGGAAAGTGCTCCATGCCTTTCCTTAATGGAAATTGGAATCTAATATTCCCTTCCTTCATATCAATAATCGCACCAATCGTTCTAAGGAAAGGTCTACCAAGAATAATAGGGCAAGAAAGATTGCAATCTATATCAAGAACGATAAAATCTACGGGCACCAAATTTCTATTTGCAACAATGAGAACATCATTGATCCTTCCCATTGGCTTCTTAATGGCGGAATCTGCAAGGTGCAAATTTAAAGAGCAGTCATCAAGATCATGGAAACCTAGAATATCACATAAAGTTTTCAGAATCGTGAAAACACTAGCACCCAAATCACACAAAGCAAAAAACTCATGATCTTTAATTCTAATCTTTATAGTAGGTTCCCACTCATCATTAAGTTTTCTAGGTATAGAAACTTCAAATTAAGTTTTTCATCATAAGATTGCATCAAGGCATCAACAATATGTTTGGTAAAAGCTTTATTTTGACTATAAGCATGAGGAGAATTAACCACGGATTGCAACAAGGAAATACAACTTTCTAAAGAACAATTACCATAATCAAATTCCTTGAAATCTGAGATAGTGGGTTCAATGCTATTTAAAGTCATGACCTCTCCAATCCCACTTTTACCTAATTTAGCATCAAGATCTAGAAACTCTGAATTATTGGGACGCCTTCTAACTAAAGTTGACTCATCTCCAGTCCCATTATTATCAAGATTCATATTGCAAAACAAAGATCTAATAAGAGACACATCAAGAACTTTAAGGTCTTCATCATTATTTTCATGGAAACTAGAAGAACATGCCTTTACAAAGCAATCTTTCTTAGCACGCAGTCTAGCGGTTCTTTCCTTGCAGTCATCAATGGAAATTCTCATTGCTTTGAGAGACTCATTGATATCATTCTTAGGGGGAGTAGATCTAAGTTTAAGAGAATCAACATCAAGCGAAAGTCTATCAACGTTCCTAGCCAAATCATCAACTTTGAGCAATTTTTCGTCAAGCAAAGCATTAAAATTCTTTTGAGAAATCATAAATTATTTTACACTACTCTCAAAATCAGAGGGCATCTTATTAAAATTACCATAAGAATTATTGTAGTAATTTCCATAATTATTAGAGGAATTACTAGGGAACGGTCTAGAATTAAAGTTTCCTCTATAAGCATTGTTACCGAAACTGTTCCTACCAACAAAATTCACATCCATAGATTCATTATTATTCTCAATCAAAGTAGACAAATGCATATCATTGGGATTAAGAGGAGTATTTTTAGTAGCAAAAAACTTCATAAGTTCATCCATCTTTCCACTCAAAACATTGATTTCTTATATAGCATGCACTTTTTTACTAGAAGATCTTCCGATGTGCCATTGAGAATAATTAGCCATAATATTATCAAGAAGTTTGTAGCATCTCCTAACGTGATTTCCATAAACGTGACTCCTGCGGACGAATCTAAAAGATTTCTAGAAGCAAAGTTCAAACCGGCATAAAATTTTTGTATGATCATCCATAAATTCAAACCATGAGTAGGGCAATTGCGAATCATCACTTTCATTCTTTCCCAAGATTGGGCAACATGCTCATGATCAAGTTGTTTAAAATTCATAATATCGTTCCTAAGAGTGATAATCTTAGCGGGAGGAAAATACTTATAGATAAAAGCATCTTTGCACTTGTTCCAAGAATCAATACTATTTTTAGGCAAAGACGAAAACCAAACTTTAGCGCGATCTCTAAGTGAAAACGGAAATAACTTCAATTTAACAGTATCATTATCCGTATCGTTCTTCTTTTGCATATCACACAAATCAGCAAAGTTGTTTAGATGAGTAGCAGCATCTTCACTAGGAAGGCCGGCGAATTGATCTTTCATAACAAGATTCAGCAAAGAGGTATTGATTTCACAAGACTCAACATCATTAAGAGGAGCAATCGGAGTACTAAGGAAATCATTATTATTGGTATTGAAGAAATCACACAATTTGGTATTATCTTGCGCCATGGCAACAAGTAATCCAACACACAAGCAAACATAAAAAGGCAAGCGAAAAAGAGAGGAGAAGATTGGGAAAGAGAGGGAAAATGAAACAGCAAGGGTGAAGTGGGGGAGAGGAAAATGAGAGGCAAATGGCAAATAATGTAAATGCGAGGGAAATGAGTTTGTGATGGGTACTTGGTATGTCTTGACTTAAGCGAAGACCTCCCCGGCAACGACACCAGAAATCCTTCTTGCTACGTCTTGAGCTTGCGTTGGTTTTCCTTGAAGAGGAAAGGGTGATGCACCAATAGTAGCGTAAGTATTTCCCTCAGTTTTTGAGAACCAAGGTATCAATCTAGTAGGAGGCTCCTCAAAAGTCCCACGCACCTACACAAACAAACAAAGAACTCGCAACCAACACAATAAAGGGGTTGTCATCCCTTCATGGCCACTTGCGAAAGTGAGATCTGATAGAGATAGTATGATAAGATAAATATATTTTTGGTATTTTATAATATAGATGCAAAAAGTAAAGATGCAAATAAAAGTAGATTGAAAGCTTATATGATAAAAGATAGACACGGGGGCCATAGGTTTCACTAGTGGCTTCTCTCAAGATAGCATAAGTATTACGGTGGGTGACCAAATTACTGTCGAGCAATTGATAGAAAAGCGAATAATTATGAGATTATCTAGGAATGATCATGTATATAGGCATCACGTCCGTGACAAGTAGACCAACTCCTGCCTGCAACTACTACTATTACTCCACACATCGACCGCTATCCAGCATGCATCTAGAGTATTAAGTTCATAAGAACAAAGTAACGCATTAAGAAAGATGACATGATGTAGAGGGATAAACTCAAGCAATATGATATAAACCCCATATTTTTATCCTCGATGGCAACGATACAATACGTGCCTTGCAACCCTTTCTGTCACTGGGTAAGGACACCGCAAGATTGAACCCAAAGCTAAGCACGTCTCCCATGGAAAGAAAGATCAATCTAGTAGGCCAAAGCAAACTGATAATTCTAAGAGACTTGCAAAGATAACTCAATCATACATAAAAGAATTCAGAGGAGATTCAAATATTTCTCATAGATAAACTTGATCATAAACCCACAATTCATCGGATCTCGACAAACACATCGCAAAAGGAGTTACATCGAATACATCTCCACAAGAGGGGGGGGGAGAACATTGTATTGAGATCCAAAAAGAGAGAAGAAGCCATCTAGATAATAACTATGGAACCGAAGGTTTGTGGTAAACTACTCACAACTCATCGAAGGGGCTATGGTATTGATGTAGAAGCCCTCCATGGTCGATTCCCCCTCCGGCGGAGCGCCGGTGAAGGCTCCAAGATGGGATCTCGCGGATACATAAGGTTACGATGGTGGAAATTGTTTTTCGTTGGCTCCTTGGATGTTTTTGGGGTACGTAGGTATATATAGGAGGAAGAAGTACGTCGGTGGCCGCTCGAGGGGCCCAGGAGAAAGGGGCACGCCTAGGAGGGGTGGGCGCGCCCTCCTATCTCCTGGCCGACTCGATTGCTTCTTGACTTGCAATCCAAGTCCTCTGGATCACGTTCGTTCCAAAAATCACGCTCCCAATGGTTTCATTCCGTTTGGACTCCGTTTGATACTCCTTTTCTTCAAAATACTGAAATAGGCAAAAAAAAGCAATACGGGCTGGGCCTCCAGTTAGTAGGTTAGTCCCAAAAAATGATATAAATGTGTAAAATAAAGCCCATAAACATCCAAAAGGGGTAATATAATAGCATGGAACAATCAAAAATTATAGATACATTGGAGATGTATCACGTGCCTCTGTGCGCTCTACTCGTCGTTTAGGCGCCCATAGGTCGCGTCCCTCTGCGCGCTCTACTCGCCATTTAGGCACCAAATCCCTCTTGGGTCGCGTCGTCCCTCCGCGCGCGCTCTGGTAGCGGTTGGGAAGCTTTAGTTATTTGATCTTTGATTATGTTAATTAATTATACTTCTAGAGCCGAAACCATCCGGCTTTGGAGGTATAATTAATTAATCTAAACTATGATCTGCGACGCCTGTTCCCATTGCGCAACTCCATCCTGTTGTCGGTCGTTGGGGGTATGCCGGTATGTGTGGGTAACTAGCTAGCAAGTGGATCAGTAGCGAGTCGCCACCGGCAGCCATTGCTGAGGTTATTTATAGCTAGCAGCTGGCTAGGGGATTGGAGATTTTACAATTCACCCCTGTGGAGCGCGGAAAGACTTGCGCACACAACCCGACAACCATATGCATTGTTACGTGTGTTACCGGACATGTGTTAACATAAGTAGACGTATGTGTCACACACAAGTACTCGCACACGCATCGTGTACGATACTCCTAGCCATCGCAAGCAACTAGTATGCATTTTCAACGTTTTTAGCACACAAATAATCGCACACGAATTAACTCTAGTAACCGTGTGTGTTATATTTTCTCATCGCAAATAGTTCATCCGAGTGGGTTGTTTGCCACGTATCACACACATTTTGTTTACATGAATCATTTGTGTTTTTTTGGCTCATCGCAAATAGTTCATCTATGTGAACTGTCTGCCGCATACCACACACATCTTGTTAAGTTGAACCGATTCTGTTGTGTTCCCTAATCGAAAACAGTTCGTTCGAGTGAACCATATGATGTATATCAAACACAACTTGATCTGGCTGACCGTTTCCGTTGCATTCCCTAATAGCAAATAGTTCATCGGAACAAACTGTATGCGGTATATCGCACACACATTGATATGGCTGCCCATTTCTGTTGTTCTGTGTAATCGCAAACAGTTCATATGGATCAACCGTATGCCCCGCATCGCACACGTAACTAAAATTTGAACCGTGTTTGATGTCTCTGCCATCGCAAACGTTTTGCATCTTTTTGATGTTTTTTTACATCCCCGTTTTCTATTAATGCATCGAACACAGTTTTGTCAAAAGGTCTCTGATCATAGTGTTGCGCTAGCAGCATCCTACAGTAGTATCGGCTCGTTAAGCTCCGAAAGATTAATGAGCAAAAGACCCTTCTTGGCTCGGTTCATTTGAAGCTCGTTAGAAGAAAATTTGTGTAAGATGAAACATGTGTTGTATTGTTACTGACGAACTTAGCGTGAAACTTGTTAGCTGGTTTGTTAAGCTCCTTAAGAAATTGATGATTGGCTTTGTTCATTAAGAAGCGACCCACGAGGATAACAAGCCGAACTATTGAGGGATCATTGCTCGCCAGCTAAGAACTTTTGTTCCATCCCTAACAGTGTGCCAGGTCACACTTTGTATCATTCAAGTATGGTACTAGACCCTCCATTAAGTGAACAACCACTGCCTCGTAAAAATTGTGAACAAGGCCACGGCTCAAATTATCAGAAACGTGGGCTGCAGCAACATGCATTATTATTTATATTTTCTATGTGGGAGTATCCTCAAAACAAAATGTGAGAGTACAATGTTTATTGGCCCCCTTTGTAATTTGTGCTAAAATTTGCCAAAGATTTAACTAACAAAATGTTAGTGCATGTTAAAAAAATTATGTCCTTGGATTCATATTTGAACATAGTTTTCAATGATGTAATTTTTTGTGACATGCATGAACATTTGGTTGGTTAAATTTATAGCCAAAATTTGGCACAGATTATCATAGGGACCAATAAACCAGGACGGAGCTCCTCGTCTGTTGTCCAAACTCAATGACTAGCCGCTCTACTACATGAGGGACATCAAGCATCTGGGCCCACGTACCATCCACCAATCACAGCGAGGTGCTACTGTGGAGACTCACCGGTCACCCCGGTGTGGCCATCATGACCCGTCGTATCACAAAACCCACACCTTTACCAGCAGTGGTAAAGTGGCCTCGAGGTTTAACGGGACGAAGCTGCCATCATTTCACAGGAACGCTCATTGAAGCCATTTCTACCCTATCTTGAAGAAAACCTCACTCCAGGCTACTCACTTTTGCCATTTTTCTTCTGTACCGATGAAGGAAAGGTGGGCGAATCAGTGATGCTACTATATTTTTATTCCAAGAATCTTCTTTTTGCAAAGCACCGACCAATTATCACTTCCTATTCTTTTCCTGTTTTCATTGCGATTGTGGTTTCCCTTTGATTGCTTTTTGTTTGTTAGTTTATTGATGGATCCTAGAGCACTAGGCAAAGAGTTTCCGGCGGACAACCCACTTGAGACAGAGATCTCTAGGAAGCGAGCACCAGCAAACGAGTTGGCCATGTTGGCGGGCCAACCCATGGAGACGAAGAACTCCAAGAAACAAGCACTGGCCAAAGAGTTGACGACGTTGGCGGACGAACTCCCCAACCAAGAAAGCGGTAAGAACAGCAAGGGCCCCACCGTGCCTACCCCAAAAAATCTAATGGCCACCTATGAGAGGCTCAAGGCCGAGTTTGAGGAGATAGTCACCATTGAGAAGCAGTATTTCCCTGGCAAGGCGATGGCCCCCAGAGGGATGGGATTCCCCGGTGAGCTACACAAGGTAAAAAATGGATTACCATAATTGTGGTTTTTGATTATTTGCAATGTGCTTGCTAATATGTTAGGGTTGTGCAGGTGCCGGTGGACGTCCTTGATGATTCTGATGTCGCGGTCCATCCTGTGGGTATCGCCCTAGAGATCGATTCTGATGTCACGGTCCATCCTGTGGACATCGCCCCAGAGATCAATTCTGATGTCGCGGTCCATCCTGTGGACATCGCCCCAGAGATCGATTCCCAAGCCGTTGTCCATCCTGTGGACATCGCCCCAGAGATCAATTCTGATGTCGAGGTCCGTCCTTTGGACATCTCCCTAGAGATCGATTCCCATGCCGCTGTCCATGGTATGGAGATTACCCGAGAGATCGATGATAAGAAATAGTAGGTCACACTAATCCCTCAATGTAGTTTACATTGTGTTTAATTACCAGAATGATGCATGTTATCAAACCATCTTAGGGCTAGTGCACTGTCATGTGTGTGTTGTACTTGCTACTTTTGTTTGATAATGAATCACGCGAACCCTCACCGAGTTATGGAAATAGATGTATCCTCACCAGCTTTTGATGTAATATATGGCATGCTTAGATGTAAGTTGAACTATTTACCATATTAGCAGGACTTGTTTGATGATTCTTGGTGTTAGTAGGCTAGCTACTATGCGAGCTATAGTACATGCAAACACTCACTGAAGAGAAATGTTGGGGCTGATGAGCTTGTGGTACGCTTATAGGTCTGATCCGTCATTGATTGGCCAATAGCCCAAGCTCCTAAAATTGTAGGCTTAGCAATCGATCAGACAGTAGTCCACAATTAAACATTAATTCACATCAAAATCAAAGAGTTGGCTCACGGATACATTCACATTAATAGCCAGCAAAATTGGCACATACTTGTAACATGCGTGAATGTGTAATTTTTTGCTGGAAGCGTGAATGTGTAGTGACATCGTACTTTCAGAGTGGCTACAGAAAGTATGTACGTGTGCTAGAGGGGTTGTGGGATGGAGTGAGATCTAGAGAGAGAAAGAACCTCCATTTCTTTCTAGTCATTAGATTGACAAAGGATACGTGTGCTACAAAATCATAGCAGTACAAAGAAGTACAAATCCTAGGCGGGCTAGTTTGGGCTAGTGGATTTCAGTGATATGACATGCTAGAGTGGCGTCCAGTCTTTGCGGGTGGTAGTAGTATTGCGAGTACAATAAGTTTTCTTGAAAAAGCAGATTCAACGAAGTCATGATGGTTCCTTCGTCTGACCAACTTACACTGGGAAAGGATGGGCATGCACTATGACCGGGGTGACTCTCCCCTGCAGTACTATTGGTGCACTATAATTTTGTGCATGGCATGTGGACCAGGATGGTCGACGTCCCACATGTCGGTGAATGAAAGTATTCTTTCCGATATCAAGGACAATCAAGGAGTATTCATTGTTTATTTTTGATGAAAGCTATTGCGTCCACTGTTATGACGGACGAGTGTGAAACACGACATCCCAGTGAACTTGGCATGTGCAGAACTCCCTCCTTCCGCAGGTACCATAGTGTTGACTATAAGGTTGGCTATAACGTTATAACTTTTTCTCACTTTCTCTCTATCTATTTCCTCTCAGATGTTTTTTACATTCTTTTTTAGACACAAATGTTTTTTTATACCTAGGAGCACGTGTAGAGACGGGATCTTGCATTAGAGCCCACTCCTTCACTTTTTCAATGCCTCTCTCCTCCACATAAGCAGGCTTATAGCCCGGTATTGTACTTTCTCTTAATGCAGCTAGCACCTGGGGGAGCGTGCGCAGGAGGGGGGTTTCTGGTGGGCCAGGGTGGTTAGAAGCGGGGCTTGGGAGCGGTCCCATCTCCCGCATGGCCCACCTCACATTATCACCATATTTCTTGGAGCCCGTGCGTGGTGGACGGGCGATCTCTTCTTCCTCCCCCATCTATCTCTTCTCAGCTGACTCCCGTCGAGCGATTACATTTCGGCTATCGACGGTTTATTCAATGGAAATCCCACATGTCAGTGAAATGCAAGACAACGCGTGTCCCCTTTGGTGAGCGGCATGCCAGACCGAATGTCGGGGGTGCGACGCGAACGCGACAGACATGCTTTAAGTGTGCTTCCTTTTCCTTTTGAACTTGCAAAGTCTAACATTTTTGTGCGATCGATCGATTGGAATCTAGAACAAAAAGAAAAGGGAGGGGCTTTCCCGCATGTTAGGTGGTCTAGTTTGGGCTAGTGGGTTTGAATGATATGACATGCTACAATGCCATCCACTTGTTATTTTTATGTAAGCAAGGGTCTCCAGTCTTACGAGGGAGGAGTGTGAAACACGGCGGATCTGATTTTGATCTTATGATAACTGTTCCACACGAAATAATGGAGCATTGTCAGCAATTATACCATGATAGTTAGGGCATCTCCAGCGCCGACCCACAAATTTACACCGACATCTGTCCGAGGACACTGATGCTAGAGGATGCCATCCAATGTTGCCCGCATACCTTTTGACAAGTATATGAACTAACTGGACGAAATACATGCAAACAAAGCAAGTTTCATATTAAACGGATGGAATTCATTATATTTCAAAAACTTTTCCTATAAATTAGAAGAAATTCATTACATATTTTGCACAGACCGTACTAAAACCTATTGTAAACCTAATCTAAATGATCGTCGGCGCCCGACCACCATATCTGAAAATGAGCCTCGAGAACTGACGCTCCGGCTATTGCCTTTGCCTCCTCCTCATCCCCCTCGGCTTCACTACAAAAAAATATACTTCTGTGATGATACGTTTTTCTCACAATAGGTCGCATTTTTTGTCATGCAGGTACATCCATGACAATTTTATGACAGAATCAAGATAGTCATACCTGTGCTGTCATAGAAGTGTTCCATGACATTACCAAAATTATCATCACGGAAGTGTCCACTTCCATGACGATAAATCGCGCGTCATAGAAGTGCTTTCATCAAGGGTGAACGACACATGGCATCCACCATAATGGAACGTTGTTAAGCTATCGGGTCCGGTTTTGGATCCGATAACCCGTTAACATCCCCGACCAATGGGGATTTTCCACGTGTAAACTCATCATTGGCTGGAGCAAACACGTGTCGGCTCACCGTTGGGACAGATGTCATCCACTCATTGGACCGAAGGCGCCTATGATACGGCGACACGTGGCACGGCCCGACAGAGGCCCATTCCTGTGAAAAGGCCGGCCCGTTTGACTTGGTCAAAAGGTGGCGGGCCAGCCCACGGAAAGCCTGTTAACGGCATGTTCGCATATAGCCCATTTACAGCCCGCTAACCCAGGGCCCATTATGACCTCTCCGAATTAGGCCCAGTAGCGTCATCTGGGCCGTCCAATATGATTCCAGCCCATTTTAACTTCCGGCCCATGTGTGGCCCATGACTTCTTTCGGCCCAGATGGGGCCCTTTGTAACTCTTGGCCCATTAACGGCCCGTGGTGAAACTGGCCTGTAATGAATAGTGTATCACTTTATACCCATTATCGGCCCGTTATTCCATTGGGCCGTTTCCAGCCCAAGTTATCTTTCGGCCTTCTCAGGGTCCATTGATTCTTGGGCTCATTTGCAGCATTCGGTTACATACGACCCGTTACTGTCATTTTCTGCTTGTGGGCCAAATTCAGCCCGTCGTTACAGTCGGCCTGTTTGTGGAATGTTAATACGTTGGGCCGTTTTCATGTAAAAAAACCCGTTGGACTGTTTTCATAGAGTTATCAAATACGGCCTATTAACAACCCGTTATGGTCCACAAATAGTATGGCCCATGATTGGCGAAATGATGATACGCCCCGTAGAAGGCCCATGGATCCTACAGCCCGTATGAGGCCCATGGATCGTACGGCCCGTAGAAGGCCCATGGATCGTACGACCCGTAGAAGGCACATGGACCCTACGACACGTAGAAGGCACATGAATCCTAAGGCCCATATAGAAGGCCAATGGATCCTACGTCTCGTATAGAAGGCCAATGGATCCTATGGCCGGAAGAAGCCCCATGGATCATACGACCTGTAGGAGGCCCAAGGTTACAACAGTCCGTATGTTGCCATGATTATTTTGGCCTAGTTACCAAAAATAGGCTATTGTGGCCACTAGAAAAACACAGAAAAAGAACTGCAGTGACTACAAGCAAACAACTAAACAAGACAATAAGGAAATAAATAAGCAAGCAATTAATGCTAGCCTATTACCGCTATTACACATATTACATCCACTGGGCATCAAAGTTCGCCACCAGTGCAAATATAGGGAACAAAGTAGCATATTACATACACTGGCCGTCAAAATTGGCCACCAGTGCAAATAAACGCGGCAGCAAAACAAGAGCATAACTGAACAACTTCAGAAGAGCTCAAGAAACGTTATCCTGGGTATCCACCATGCTGGCAATAAGCTTAGCAAGCTTATTAGCTTTGTCCTGTTTGGCGCTAAAATCCTCCAACGCTTGCTGTTGCACCAGAATGTATGCATCTGAATGTTCCAGGGACTTCCGCAGCCCTTCCACTTCTTGTCGCAGCACAGCTGATCGATGTCTTTCAGCTTGTAGTTGAGACTCAAGAAACCAAACTGATTCAGACAGTGAGTTTTAATAGCTTGTGCAAGCGGAAGTGGCCAGTAACTCGAACACTAAACCAAGACAGGACTTTGGGGTTGTCTCGCTGTCTTCAAGATAGTCTTCCTCAGTTGTTTTATCAGCTTTGTTGGAGACCAACAAGGATGTGTCACTATCCTAAACCTTATCTGCATTACTTCCTTTACCATTGCTTAATAAGGCACTCTTCCCCAATATTCTGTCAGCCTTCTAAAAGAAGAAACAAGCAGACACATAACAAGTTTAGCATGTACTAGTATATGAAACTCATTTCGGTGAACCAGTTCATTAGTAAGGTGGACAGGATTAAACTACCAAGTCTTCTATTGCTAAGTACTAGTACATAATAAAAGCATCAAACAAACATATATCTATGTCTTATGGTCACTGCATTGTATTGCCAAATCAAAATAGAGACACGGTTCAAATCATATCAGTTCAAGACAAAGCAGCAGTGAAAGAATACAAAGTGTGGGAAACTACACGGCACAACAAGATTTCAGATGGGTACCACAGGTCTACATGTACAACAACACTATTGGCTCTGTTGTGATGCTAGTAATGTGCATGATATGAAAGTCAACTATATACACAATTGAAATTGAAATGAACAGAGCTATTGATAAGAGCAAACCTATTAAAGAAACATGCGTGAACATACCTGCTGTGCCATTGGAGTTTCGATTGGATCCCTCAATTTAAAAATAAGTTTGTATGAGTAAATACAGTGATACAAGAGCAAAGCAATCATAGTTAAAAAAGGCGCGCCTAAGCGAGCGCTTAAGCGCGCCTCGGCTCTAGGCGTTTGCGAAATGCATTGCGCATAACTACGCTTAATCTGTGCATAACTGCGCATAAGCATGCACTTTGGTCAATAAAGCGCAATGCGGTGGCAAAATGCACAATTAACGCCTAGCGCTTTTTTGAACTATGATAGCAATGGAATCTTAAATTAGAAAAGTTATTCTTCAGGTTTAGGAACTTGTTCCACATGAACAGAGTACAGTAAGACGCAAGAATATAATACTTACAATTAGAAAAGGAGCTCATAGACCTTACCACATTCTTGGTTCGGGACCAGTACAGAACAAGGTGTTCCCAGTCATCGTCCAGTAAATGTGTCTCAAGAGAACGTAAGGGATTTTTGATGAGTTTCTTTGCCGGTGAAGTATGTTTTCTTCAGGTAATTCCGATACTGCCACAAAGCATTCTTGAAGATAGCAGAGGTATTAGCACAGGTTAGTTCATCCCGAGTTTCCAAATCGGTCCTTCTCTATAGAGAAAAATGGGAAAATTTGATGTATTATAACCATCATGGAGGTAGGATGTACGGGACGAAGCAAAGTAATTGCCATGAATAACATTACTTACACATAACTCCTGGACAAACACCTACAACTGGCATTTTCCTTCATCTTCAGTATAATATTTCCAAGATGGGAAGATCAGCACATACGATTTAACAACATCAAACGCGATAGATGCTAAACTACGACTAGCTGGTTGTGCTTCCTCCACAGGAATAGGCACACTAACTGGTAGAGTTGGGGTTCTCTGTGATAGTACTGGCCCTTTGGGAACTGGAGTTGCCTTACTAGCTGCTCTTGTTTGGGAGCTCTGTGGTGGAGATGGTGCTGTGTCAACTGGAACTGGGTTACTATCGGCTGGGGTTGGGGTTAGATTGGGTGAACCTTGTTCTCTATCCATCGTAGTAGGGGTACAATCCGTGAGAGTTTGGATTAAGTGTGGTAGGGCTGGTTCTTGTGCATGTACAACCGGGGAGCTATCTCCACCAAGAGGTAGCACTGTTTTATTTGAAGACTGTGTTTTTAGTCCGCTAGATACTGGCATCACCCGCTCCAATTCAAATGGCTGATAAATAGGAAACATAGTTGAATGTACAGACATTGTATGAGAGACTGATGCAATAGATAGTGTGGAAAAAGAGGGCATGAAATAGTTGACATGTGTATTGTTTAACTAAAACGGATAGCATGACATGATTTCACATATATGATGTCTATCTAAAGTGGATAGCATAGCATAACATAATTCAAAGATATGATGAATAACTAAACAGGATCGCATAACATAATTCACCTACATGTTATCTAAGTAATCAGGATCACATCATTTATTTCACGTATGTGATTTATATGCTAAACAGAGGGCATTCGATATGATGTCTGAACTAAGAACATGGTGTTGAATATTGTGCAGATGATGTCTAAACTATGCAATGCAAGACACCATATGCATGATATGAGCAGTATAACCGTGCCAAGTTAGAGCATACACCTTAGTGGGGGAATAGGACTGGTCATCTGTCTCTGAATCCATCTCCGAGGAGCTATCGGGACCCAACAAGAGATCTGCTTCGACAGGTAGCACTGTCTGCTCTGAAGGCCTTGTTTTCACTCCAGATTTTTCCATCTCCCACCCAAATGGCTGATTCACAGGATGAGTAGTTTAATATACAAACATTGTCGACAAATGGAAATGTAATGAAGAAAAAGATGGGCAAGATATCATTCAAATATATGATGCCTGGTTAAACAGGATGGCATTGCACATTTCACATATATTATGGTTGGCTAAAAGACATGAGACTGCATAATTCCCATATATGATATAGAAACTAAACAGGTGGCATTACAGAACATGTCTAAACTAAGTAGGTGACATATATGATGTCAAAAGCAGGCACTGCAAGGCAACGTATGCATGATATGACTAACATCTTCATGCCTAGGTAGAGAAAACACCTTGGGGTGTAAATAGGAGTGGTCAGCAGTGTCTGAATCCGCCTCAGAACAGATATCTTCCTCTAGATTACAATCTGGAGAGGGGTGGGGAGGGTTTGCCATTTTACCCACCATGGAGCGATGTCTGCATGACATTGTATTGCCGCGCAAAACTCTTCTCTTTTTCTCTACATGTTCAGCATGACTATGTACAATATCTGACATGCATACGAAAAAAATATGGTGAGATTATGTAAGGAGAGCATGCAGAAATTTATAGTGATGGTAACAACCAGTGGATGGATCCAAAAATAATGATAGCAGGCTGATGATTGCTTTAATATGATAACAAGATAGATGATGATTGCTTTACTATTTGTTTCCCACCCAAGATGAACAACATAGGCATACCCTAGGTGAACAAGATATTAGACAGACATACTATTCGTTGCTGCCTCGATATGTGCCCCACAACTAATTTAGAACTCAAGTTTGAACATTAATTTGGACCTGACTTGGGAGTCCAGGAGCTTAACAGGATGATAAAGTAGCAGGTAAGTTTAAGCAATGCATAACATAAGCAGAAACAAAAGTGTGTGACCTCTCTTGTGGACCCGTGTACTCCTCAGGTTCATCTGCTGAGTCGATGATGGTGATGCCGTTGCGGTGGGTGCCGGCGGCAGGAAAGGAGATCTGAGGCGGCGAAAGACAGTCAGGAGTCGTGATGTATGGTTTGGTGGACGCTTCTGTCGATGGAGCAGCTCAGGTGAGGTGGACGGCGTCGCGTCAGGAGCAGCACAAACCACACAAAGTTCCCGTCGACACCTGCCTGTAACTGAAGTAATTCTATAAGGGCTCATTTGGCTTGCATAATTCTAAAAACGCAGGGATAGGAATGTGACGCCCTTGATTCAATCGTACACTAATCATACACGCAAATGTGTACGATCAAGGTCAAGGACTTACGGGAAGATATCACAATACAACTCTAGACACAAATTAAAATAATACAAGCTTTATATTACAAGCCAGGGGCCTCGATGGCTCAAATACATAAGCTCAAATATACAAGAGTCAGTGGAAGCAATAATATCTGAGTACAGACATAAGTTAGACAAGTTTGCCTTAAGAAGGCCAGCACAAAAGCATCTACGATAAAAAAGGCAAGGCCTCCTGCCTGGGAGCCTCCTAACTACTCCTAGTCGTTGGCGTCCGTCACGTAGTAGTAGGCACCCTCGGGGTAGTAGTAGTCCTCGTCGAAGGTGTCGTATGGATCCTGGGCTCCACCATCTGGTTGCATCATCCGAGAAGAATGAAAAGAGGGAAAAGGAGGGAGCAAAGAAACTGTGAGTACTCATCCAAAGTACTCGCAAGCAAGGATCTACACTACATATGCAACATTATCAAAGGAAGGCTATATATGTGGACTGGGCTGCAGAAATGCCAGAATAGAGAGAAGGCCTAGTCCTATCGAAGACTATCATCCTCTGGAAACCACCATCTTGCGGCAACAGGAGGGAGTAGAGTAGCATAAAGTAAAGTAGTAGTAGTGTTATCAACCTCGGCCAGAGATCCTTTCTCGACTCCCTGCGAGAAAGCAATCCCAGAGCCATACTATCCAATTGTCATCACAATCCAATTCTCATCACCATCCAATTCTCATCACATGTATCCAGTTCTAGTTGTATCGATCGGGATACAATTCCGAGTGTCCGTTACCATAGGACAGGCTATCGATAGATGATTTCTTCCCTGCAGGGGTGCACCAACTTACCCACCATGCTCGATTAACTCCGGCCTGACACACTTTCCTGGGTCATGCCCGGCCTTGGCCAAACAATATGCCACAACCCGACCTAGGATTAATAGAGAGGTCAATCACGCTGGACTAAATCTATGCCCCCAGGGGTCATGGGCCATCTCCCCGGGAACTCCTGCACGTTGTGTATGCGGCCGGTGAGCAGACCTAGCTACCTCCTTAAAAAAGAAAGGTGCTTACCAGTCCATGCCGGCGCGCGCCACTCAGTCGCTGACATCTATTAAGCTTCAGATGATGTATACGATGCAGAATGCCCATACTATGCTCACGTGATGGTTAGTGCTATCAGGCTAGAGGTCCCTCGGATCAAATATCCAAATCGTAGTGGATTAGGAACGCGCGGTAACAAGCAGAGACTCACGAAAGAGGTGACCCCGTTGCCCCGTCTCGAGGACTTGCAACAAGGGCTAGGAATGCCCGGCCACACCTCATAATTATCTCGCGTGCACCTTCCAGGTCAACCCGCCTCCACATCACTCGCGGGTACCCCTCAGGGTCAACCCGCCTCTCCAAGTAACAACTGTAAAGTCCAATTATCCGTGTGTCCAAACATCAAGGGGAAAACCCGAGGAATCACCTTTGGTGAATTCCACTCGATGTAATCATCAAGGTGAACGTAAGAGGGGCCACCCTCGAGGTCCACACTTGAGGGGTTGCACGACAGAGTCGTATCAGAAGTGGTTAAAGAGGAAATCACCCTCGATGACCACGACCGATGTAACATCCCAAATTTCCAATTTGGAATGTTATACAATAGATCATTATTGCATATCATATTTATTGCATTTTCGCTCGATCCTAGAAATTCTATGCAACTCCAGGACCCACGAAGAGAGTTGGGGATTTCGTTATTTTCATATTTGAGTTTTCTCAAATTTTGAAAATAGGATCATTTGATTTTATTTATTTTATCTTCAATTATTTCTATAAAGAAAATATGAGAGAGGGAATAAAATGACTTTCCCAAAATAAAGAAATCTTGAGGATTTAATGATAAAATCAAATAAGATTTTATTTTGGAGTTTATTGCTATTTTATTTGAATTTAGGAAAAATGCGCGTTTTTCAAAAATTGCATTTATGCCCAAATAAATGTTCATCTAAACCGGCTTGATTTTAGAAGTCGGGGAAAATTTATTTCGGGATTTTTGGAGTCCGTTTAGTATTTATTTTAATTGTTTTTCTGCGCATAATGTTTAAAAAAAAGAGGAACCGCCTTACCGGGCCGTGTCCGACCTGGACACTGCGCCCGGGCGGCCTTTAAAGGCCAACGGCCTGCCCCGGGCCGAAACCCTAGCTGCCGCCCCGCCCCGCCTCGAGACCCGCGCCGTTGCCGCTGCCGGATCGCGCCGCCGCCGCCGGATCCCGCCGACGTCGCGCCTCGCCGCCGGCGCACCTCGCCGCCCCGCCGCCCGATGCCGCCGCCTCGCCGGAGCCACCCGCCGCCGCCCTCGCCGGACTTGCCGTAGGTAGCCGCCGCCGCCGCCGGTTTTCTTCAGAAAACCGTACGGTTTTTCTTTTTAGATCCGCGGTTTATTTTTTAGTTCGGTTTTATTTTTTTCCGGTTTAGTTATTTAGCGAACGCCCATTCGTTCGTTCGTTTTAACGAATGAATTTCGCTTTTTTTCACAGACAGCGAACGTTCGTTCGTTAGCTTGTTCGTGCGTTTTTCTTTTTCTCGGATTTTCCGCGATTATTTCTGATCGCGATTTCTGATCCGAGTTTCGTTTTAGTATAACTTTTCGCTCGTTTATCGGAATCGGGCGATTCAAGTGCCTAAAGTTTCGTCTCGAAACCCTCTTTTCGTTTAACCAACTCAAACAAGTTTTTGCTACTGTAAAATTTGACTTAGGTCCAGATTAGTAAACGAAGCTTGTTTCTTTCGCCGTTTGACTTTTGTTGCTTCGTTTGATTTGATTCTCTTTGCAAACCGGAGTTCTTAAGTTGAACTTTCTGGTTAGATCTCTTATTTGAGTTTTTACCTGTGCATTAGATGAGTGCTTATTGTATGCTTGTTTGTTTGCGATAGAGTACCCGGAGTGCGCCGCTTGCTACTTCGAATCTCTAGGTTTCACGGATCAGTAGCAAGGCAAGTAACACTTTGATCATACCTCTTTACTACCCAGTTTTATTGCATTAGATCAATCCTCAACAATTGCATGATTAGGATCTGATTTAATATGTTGGTTTTGGGAAGTAGATGAGGTAGAACCTATTACCTGTTTATTATCAAACCTTTGGGAGTTATTTCTACGTTTGCTTATATTGCCATGCTATGCTAGTAGACGTGGATTGGGTGAGTGTTTCCATGACAGATGTGAGATTGTTCAATTAATGGTTTACTTAAGGTGGCAACTTAAATTCACATCTTGGTGGATTGAGGCACCTGGGGAACCCAGTGTTGCCTGTATTTTTTGGAAATCCCGGGGTA
Source organism: Triticum aestivum (assembly GCF_018294505.1). Lineage (NCBI taxonomy): Eukaryota > Viridiplantae > Streptophyta > Magnoliopsida > Poales > Poaceae > Triticum > Triticum aestivum. The sequence goes on from NC_057801.1 coordinate 241,227,997, forward strand.
CCGTGTGATTCTCCTATGGAGCGCCACTCAAGCTCAAAGGGATCATGAGATTTTTCATGCTAGAAACTTCCATGTGCAGTCGCAAGCTATTATGGGCTGTAGCATAGTTGATTAAGTTGTGTGAGCTCTTGAAGCGGTAGACTAGCAGATGTAGGGGATGTAGGTTGGTACCTAGAAAAAGTGCTCCGATGAAGAATCCATGATATCTGCTCCATCTTCATTAAACATAGTCATCATCACTATCGTCTGGGTCCGAGTCGGTGTCGTCGATGATGATGTAGTTCTCCGGGCAAGTGCAATCATCGTCTTCTCCTCCCGTCGCGGGAAATCCCATGAATACTTTTAGCTTCTTCTTCAGATCATCATTCTTCTCTACGAGTGTCATCATTTCCTCCTCATATCCATCACGCTAGACTTGAGTTCTTCCTCCAGCTCCGTGATATTGGTCAATGACTTCTTCAGATCCATCATGCCTGCGCACATCTGGTTCTCCTGGCGTCGTATGTGCTGGTTTAACTCATGGATGAAAGCTGCAATTGATCTATCCTTCCTGCTGCTGATCATCTCCCATTGCTCATCTCGGCACCCACAAATCTGGTAGATAGTATCCTTGAGATCCTTGTGGTAAACTTCTCCAATGCGTCCCATGGTGATGTGAGCTGCCATACTCTTTCCTAGACTCCAGGTTAGTGCATCAAAGGAAAACTCTATGGGCTCAGCGACTGGCATGAACGTTCTTCCTGGAACTTGAACTTGAATCATCTAGCACTCTTCTTCAGGTAAGGGGGCAATGTAGGTCCCGGTGAAGCTTGGTACTCAGATGTTCAGGTATCTAGTGACTTCCTTTAGGTGGCGTCCAAAGGGTGTATCTTCATCCTGTTGCGTGAACTTGTTCCTTGCATCCGCCATCCTAAAAGAATAGAAAAGATGAGGAGTCAGAAGTGAGAAGAGAGGGTAGGGTTCTAGGATTTTAGCTTAGTGGTCGTGTCCTACAGTCAGTGTGTGCTCTGATACCATCTTGTAGCGACCAGACCTCAAACAGTCTGATCTCTGTGCATAAGTGTCATCCCTGGATCAGTAATGCTGACACACACAATACTTGAAGGATTTATAACAGAGTAGCAATTACACACTTATTACATCGAATGTCTCAAAAGAGAACTTATTACAAATAATATGGCTTAAGGCCATCTAATAATGATAACAGCGGAAGGATTGGAAGATAAGCGAGTCCATCAACTCCAACGGCATCACTGAGTATAGAACCACGACCTAAAGGCACCTTACTCGTCGTCTGAAAAGTCTGCAACATGAACGTTGCAGCCCGATAATGAAAGAATAATGCTATACTACATGCATATATGGCTGGTGGAAAGCTCTATGGTTACAGTTTTGCATAAAGCCAATTTTTCCCTACTGTAAAGAAATAACATTTTATTTAACTATCATGGTGGTTGTTAAACATTGAGAAGGGTACTCCAACTCAATCCCAATTAAGCATCATCATTAAACCCAACAAGATTAATTAAGTAACATGATGAGATTCACATGATAATCCAAGTACTAGATACTCAAAACGTCCATAACCGGGGACACGGCTAACCATGATTAGTTTATACACTCTGTAGAGGTTTGCGCACTTTTCCCCGCAAGACTCGATCTCCTCCTCTTGATTTCTTGCACTACATGGTGTTTGAGAAACGGATAACCGAGACACAGTCTTTCAGAAGAATTAACTCTCTACTCTGGGTAGACCGTCGACCACCATAACAGTAGTAGTATTCCCCCATGTATATAGTATAGTCCGAGCACTTTTGTAACGATAGTTAGACCATTGTATGCCCTTGTTTGAATTGATTGAAGTGATATTGTTTGCTTTTGTCTCATGTGCATATGGGTAGTGTTTTCTCTCTAGACCTCTCTCTATTCTATTTTCTCATCTTTTCTAAACCCCAGATGCCTCCGAGACGTGACAATGGATTTGCTTTCCCACCGGAGCTCACCCAGTTGATCCAGCAGCAGAATGCATTGATGCAGATACTAGTCCAGAATCAAAATCAGGGGAACAACAACAACAACAATCCACCACCACCACCACCACCACCACCTGTTGACCGCTTAGCCCGTTTCTTGAGGTTGAATCCGCCGGTGTTCTCGAATTGCCCCGAGCTGATAGTTGCAGATGATTGGCTCCGCAAGATGGGAAGGGAGTTGACCACTTCAGGATGCACAGATGCAGAGAAGGTGCGCTTTGCCGCACATCAGCTTGATGGACCCGCAACATCATGGTGGGAGAATTTCACAGCCACTTATCCTATCGACACTGTCACATGGGATCAGTTTCAGCAGGCTTTCCATACTGCCCATGTTTCAGCAGGAGCAATGGCCATGAAGAAGCGTCAATTTCGCAACTTACGCTAGGGAGGACATACGGTTGGCCAGTATGTGGATGATTTTAGTAAGCTAGCACGTTATGCCCCAGATGACGTTGCTACGGATGTAGCTAAGCAGGAGAAGTTTCTGGAAGGACTGAATGATGAGCTGAGCATGCAGTTGATGGTAGCAACCTTCAACAACTACTAGGAGTTGGTAGATAGAGCTCTTATGATTGAAGGGAAGTAGCAGCAGATTGACAGCCGCAAGAGGAAGTATGGACAAGGGAAGTACAATTCTGGAGCTCGGCAGAAGCCTCATTTTACCCTGAACTCAGGAGGACATTTTCAGCATACCCATGGAGGAGGTAGTTCGCACAACCATAGTGGCCCCAAGAATGGTAATGGGAATGGAGGAAGCAACTGACAGAACCGTGCCAACCCGTCAACACCAGCCAAGAGGGATCTGAGCCACATCACCTGTTACAAATGCCAGAAGACTGGACATTATGTCACTGAATGTCCTGAAGCGAAGAATGGAAATGGCAATGGAAGTTCTGGGAAGAAGCCCAATCCTTCAACAAAGGACAGGTGAACCACGTTAGCATGGAGGAGGTTGAAGCCCAGCCTGATGCAGTAATAGGTAAGTTTTTGTTTAAGTCATTTACTGCAATTGTTCTTTTTGATACTAGTGCATCGCATTCATACATATCAAGGGGATTTGTGGATAAGTATAACCTGCCAACCCAAGCCCTTAGGTCACCCATGTTAGTAACCTCGCCAGGAGCAGAGGATATGGCTAGTCTATGGTGTGATTGGTTACCATTAAGGATTGGTAACTACGTGTTTCCCTCAGACCTAATAGTACTGGAATCACAAGGACTGGATGTGATATTAGGCATGGATTGGTTACCGAAGTATGGAGGGAACATTGAATGCACCAGTAAGTCGATTTTGCTTACCACACCAGAAGGAAGAAGGATCAAGTATGTATCCCGGCATGTGCCAAAGAGGACTCAAGTAAATTCCTTATCAGGAGTTGTATAGGAGGAAGTACCAGTGGTGAAGGATTTTCCTGACGTATTTCCAGAAGAGTTGCCAGGCATGCCACCGGATAGAGACATTGAGTTTTTGATTGAGATTTTGCCAGGCACAGGGCCGATATCTAAGAGACCGTACAGGATGCCCACAAAAGATTTGGAAGAAATTAAGAAGCAGATCAAGGAGTTACAGGATAAAGGCTATATTCGCCCAAGTTCTTCACCTTGGGGATCGCCAGTGCTTCTAGTGGAGAAGAAGGATGGATCATTCAGGATGGTTGTTGATTATCGAGGATTGAATGAGGTGACAATAAAAATAAGTACCCACTACCGATGATCAATGACTTGTTTGACCGATTGCAAGGAGCTAAAGTATTTTCTAAGATCGATCTGCGATCAGGATACCACCAGTTGATGATCCGAGAGCAGGATATACCTAAGACAGCTTTTACCACCAGGTACGGGCTGTACGAGTATACTGTTATGTCATTTGGTCTGACTAACGCACCTGCCTATTTCATGAACATGATGAACAAAGTGTTTATGGAGTTTTTGGATAAGTTCCTCGTGGTGTTCATTGATGATATTGGTCTACTCGAAGAATGAAGAGGAGCATAAGGAGCATTTCCGTTTGGTACTTGAGAAGCTCAGAGAACATCAGTTGTATGCCAAGTTCAGCAAGTGTGAATTTTGGTTGAAGGAAGTTGGATTCCTCGGACATGTTATATCCGGAGAAGGGATAGCAGTAGACCCCACCAAAGTTGTCACCGTAACAAATTGGGAAGCCCCAACAACAGTTGGAGAGATCCGGAGTTTTCTAGGACTCGCAGGACACTACCGGAGGTTCATTGAGAATTTCTCGAAGATTGAGAAGCCCATGATAGAATTGTTGAAGAAAGACACCAAGTTCAAATGGACTGAGGAATGTGAGGCCAGCTTCCAGGAGTTGAAGAAACGTTTGGTTACATCACCAGTATTGATTCTGCCAGATCAGCGCAAGGATTACAAAGTATATTGCGACGCTTCTTGTCGAGGACTTGGAGCAGTGCTTATGCAGGAAGGAAGAGTTGTTTCGTATGCCTCACGACAGCTTAAGCCGCATGAGCTGAACTATGCTACACATGATTTGGAGTTAGCAGCCGTACTGCACGCATTGAAGACATGGAGACATTTTCTCATCTGAAACCATTGTGAGGTGTACACGGATTACAAGAGTTTGAAGTACATCTTCACGCAGAAGGAGTTGAATCTTAGGCAAAGGAGATGGTTGGAACTCATCAAGGATTATGATATGAGATTGCATTATCACCCTGGAAAGGCTAACGTAGTAGCCGATGCGTTGAGCCGTAAGAGCTATGTAAACACACTCATGACCGGAGAGTTACCAAAGGAGTTAGCCGAGGACCTTCGTGAACTATGTTTGGAAATAGTTCCGAGAGGCTATGTAGCAGCATTGGAGATTCAGTCTACTTTGATGGATAAGACCAGAGAAGCCTAGAAGACTGACAAGGAGATTGCCGAGATAAAGGAGAAAATGAGCAAGGGAAAAACTAAGGGATTTCGTGAGGATGAGCACGATACCTTATGGTTTGAGGACCGCGTTTATGTGCCTAATGACCCGGAGATCAGGAAGTTGATTTCACAGGAGGCCCATGATTCGCCGTATTCGATTCACCCAGGAAATACCAAGATGTATTTGGGCTTGAAGGACACTTTCTGGTGGACCGGAATGAAGAAGGATATTGCAAAATATGTAGCAGTATGTGATGTATGTCAGAGAGTGAAGCCAGAGCATCAGAAGCCAGCAGGATTGCTACAAACATTGCCGATACCCGAATGGAAGTGGGATAAGCTAGGCATGGATTTTATCACGGGATTGCCCAGGACTCGTTGAGGCTATGACTCGATTTGGGTTGTAGTCGATCATTTGACGAAGGTAGCTCATTTCATCCTAGTGAAGACCACCTACACCAGTGCCAAGTTGGCTAAGATATATATGACCAGGATCGTATGTCTGCATGGAGTTCCGAGGAGTATTGTATCGGATAGAGGAACCCAGTTTACCTCAAAGTTCTGGAATCAGTTGCACGAAACTTTGGGTACCAGGCTCGAGTTCAGTACAGCTTTTCATCCGCAGACAGATGGACAGACCGAGAAAGTCAATCATATTTTGGAGGATATGCTGAGAGCTTGTGCGCTAGATTATGGATCTAGTTGGGATGACAATTTGCATTAGATCAATCCTCAACAATTGCATGATTAGGATCTGATTTAATATGTGGGTTTTGGGAAGTAGATGAGGTAGAACCTATTACCTATTTATTATGAAACCTTTGGGAGTTATTTCTATGTTTGCTTATATTGCCATTCTATGCTAGTAGACGTGGATTGGGTGAGTGTTTCCATGACAGATGTGAGATTTTTCAATTAATGGTTTACTTAAGGTGGCAACTTAAATTGACATCTTGGTGGATTGAGGCACCTGGGGAACCCAGTGTTGCCTGTATTTTTTTGGAAATCCCGGGGTACCGTGTGATTCTCCTATGGACCGCCACCCAGGCTCAAAGGGATCGTGAGATTTTTCATGCTAGAAACTTCCGTGTGCAGCCGCACGCTACTATGGGCTCTAGCATAGTTGATTAAGTTGCGTGAGCTCTTGAAGAGGTAGACTAGTAGATGTAGGGGATGTAGGTTGGTACGGTCTACCCGGAGTAGAGAGTTCAATGCTTCTGAAAGACTGTGTCTCGGTCATCCGTTTCTCAAACACCATGTAGTGCGAGAAATCAAGCGGAGGAGATCGAGTCTTGCGTGGAAAAGTGCGCAAACCTCTGCAGAGTGTATAAACTAATCATGGTTAGCCGTGTCCCCGGTTATGGACGTTTTGAGTATCTAGTACTTGGATTATCATGTGAATCTCATCGTGTTACTTAATTAATCTTGTTGGGTTTAATGATGATGCTTAATTGGGATTGATTTGGAGTACCCTTCTCAATGTTTAACAACCACCATGATAGTTAAATAAAATGTTATTTCTTTATAGTAGGGAAAAATTGGCTTTATGCAAAACTGTAACCATAGAGCTTTCCACCAGCCATATATGCATGTAGTGTAGCATTATTCTTTCATTATCCTCTATGTGTTACATTGCCAGCATATTCCATGTGCTGACCCGTTTCGGGCTGCAAAATTCATGTTGCAGACTTTTCAGACGACGAGTAAGGTGCCTTTAGGTCGTGGTTCTATACTCAGTGATGCCGTTGGAGTTGATGGACTCGCTTATTTTCCAAGCCTTCTGCTGTTATCGTTATTAGATGGCCTTAAGCCTATTGTTTGTAATAAGTTCTCTTTTGAGACATTCGATGTAATAAGTGTGTGATTGCTACTCTGTTATAAATCCTTCAAGTACTATGCTTGTCAGCATTACCGATCCAGGGATGACACTGATGCACAGAGATCACACTGTTTGAGGTCTGGTCGCTTCAACCGAATAGCAACACTACAGGGTTAACATCAGAAGTGCTGTAGAGGTCTCACCCTCGGCACTCAATAGTAACCCAGTAGTGTCGAGCAACGAAGGGGAAAGTGATGTGCGGTGCCGGGGCCTGGGCTTCGATCCCGTTGATCGGGTCTTCAATGATGAAGCAGGGGCAACAAGCACAAGGTGGGGGGTCACTGATGGATCACTAACCAACCTATACTAAGCAGTTTAGGAAAGCAGGTAAGGTAATAATAAGCAGGCTATGCATCAGAATAGGAGCAAACAATAAAAATAGCAAAATCTAATGCAAGCATGAGAGAATGGAATGGGCGATATCGAGTTGATCAAAGGGGGGCTTGCCTGGTTGCTCAGGCGAGAAGGAGGGGTCATCGGTGATGTAGTCGATCACAGGGGCATCAGCATTGTCACGGGGGATATCGAAGAGAAGAGGGGGGAAAACAGTAAATACATAGCAAGCAAGTGCATAACAGGACAACAGGTAGAGCTAGACGTGTTCTAACGCGGTGCTACACGATACCGGCGAAGGGGGAAGTCAACCGGGAATGTTTTCCCGGTTCCAGACTTGTGTCAGACAGATGACCGGAGGGGGAAAGTTCCATGTTCAGATAGTTAGAGGCATCTGACAGGTAAACGGACCGCGTGTTCGGACTCATCTCGTTTTTCTGGGCAACTTTCATGTAGAAAACATTTTCATCGGAGTTACGCTTTATTTTATATGATTTATCAAAGTTTTAAAGATTTCTTAAATTTATTTAATTACTTAAATTGAACATTATCCAGAACAGTGAAAGGTGATGTCAGCATGACATCACCATGACGTTAGTAGGTCAAATCCAGCTAACCAGAGTCAAACATGGCATGTGCGTCCAGCGGGACCCACCTGTCATAGACTAAGGTTAACTAAACAGGGTTAATTAGATTAGTTAATCGATTAGGTTAAGTAAACACAATTAATTAACATAATTGATCAATTAATGTATTTATTTTAAAAACCTTTTTTAAGGGGGCGTGGGCCCCCAATGTTAGTGGCCCGCGTGGCCTAAATGGGCGACGGGTTATGGGCGTGTGGGTGCGGGGCGCACCCAGGCGCCCACCACGCGAGGGGAGGCGAGGCCGGCCGGGGTTGTGCCCGGTGGCGGCGAGGCCACGGTGGCCAGCGGTGGGCGCGGGCCAGCGACAGGAGGCCGTGGGGCAGAGGCGTGGCGTTGCCAGGCGACGAGCAGTAGCTAGCAAGCGGGAGTGGCGCAGGGGCGAGGTGTGGCCATGGTGCGGGCTCGCCGGCGACAACTGGAGGGAGCTACGGGCGTGCGGGGTGGAGAGAACAGCTGGCGACCGCGGACGCGGAAGTCGGGCGGCTGCAGCGTCGGTGCAACGGCGGCCGCGAGCTGCTCGGGAGCTCGGGCGTGATGGCGGGTGAGGGAGTCCTGGACTAGGGGGTGTCCGGACTCCAAGACTACGAAGATACAAGATTGAAGACTCCGTCCCGTGTCCGGATGGGACTTTCCTTGGCGTGGAAGGCAAGCTTGGCAATACGGATATGTAGATCTCCTACCATTGTAACCGACTCTGTGTAACCCTAGCCTCCTCCGGTGTCTATATAAACCGGAGGGCTTTAGTCCGTAGGACAACATACATTACAACAATCATACCATAGGCTAGCTTCTAGGGTTTAGCCTCCTTGATCTCGTGGTAGATCCACTCTTGTACTACCCATATCATCAATATTAATCAAGCAGGACGTAGGGTTTTACCTCCATCAAGAGGGCCCGAACCTGGGTAAAAACATCGTGTCCCTCGTCTCCTATTACCATCCGCCTAGACGCACAGTTCTGGACCCCCTACCCGAGATCCGCCGGTTTTGACACCGACATTGGTGCTTTCATTGAGAGTTCCTCTGTGTCGTCACCGATAGGCTTGATGGCATCTTCAACCAACAACGCTGTCCAGGGTGAGACTTTTCTCCCCAGACAGATCTTCGTATTCGGCGGCTTTGCACTGCGGGCCAATTCACTTGGCCATCTGGAGCAGATCGAAAGCTACGCCCCTGTCCGTCAGGTCAGATTTGGAAGCTTAAACTTCACGGCCGATGTCCGCGGAGACTTGATCTTCGACGGACTCGAGCCACAGCCAAGCGCGCCGCACTGTGACGACGGGCATGATCTAGCTCTGCCACCGAACAGTGCCTTGGTGACCGCACACGGATCTGCTTCGGCCATTAGCCCGGAGCCGATCGCCCAGATCGAGGGCCAGTGGATAGACGCCGCCCTGGGGGCTTCAACATCCATGGCGATGGAGCCGAACACTAATCTTGTCCCCTGCGAAACTCGTGATTCCGAGGCGCCGGACTCCTTGCCGGACTCCGAACCTCCCGCACCCCTACCAATCGATCCGGATTGGGCGCCGGTTATGGAATTCACCACCGCGGACATCTTCCAATACTCGCCTTTTGGCGATATCCTAAATTCACTAAAGCACCTCTCGTTATCAGGAGAGTCCTAGCCAGACTATGGCCAGGATGGTTGGGGTACGGACGACAAAGAAATTCAGAGCCCACCCACCACCCACTTTGTAGCCACTGTCGACGATCTAACCGACATGCTAGACTACGACTCCGAAGACATCGACGCTATGGACGACGATGCCGGAGACGCACAGGAACCAGCGCCTACAGGTCACTGGAAGACCACCTCGTCATACGACATATACATGGTGGACACCCCAAAAGACGGGGACGACGAAGAAACAGCGGAGGCAGACTCTTTAAAGAAGCAGCCCAAACGCCAGCGTCAGCGGCGCCGCTCTAAATCTCGCCACAGCAAGAATGGAGATTCCGGCACAGGAGATAATAATACTCCAGAGAGTGCCGAAGACAATCCCCTCTAGCAAGACTCAGCGCAGGAGGATGCAGAAGCAAGCCCTCAAGAGAGGGCGGCAGACGAAGAGGTTGAGGATCATAACTATATGCCTCCCTCCGAAGACGAAGCAAGCCTCAACGATGATGAATTCGTCGTACCCGAGGATCCCGTCGAACAAGAGCGCTTCAAGCGCAGGCTTATCGCCACAGTAAACAGCCTAAAGAAAAAGCAGCAACAGCTTCAAGCTGATCAGGACCTGCTGGCCGATCGATGGACCGAGGTCCTCGCGGCCGAAGAGTATAAACTCGAACGTCCCTCCAAAAGTTACCCAAGACGCAAGCTGCTCCCCCGATTAGAGGAGGAAGCATACATACCTCCATCACCAGCGCATGATATGGCTGACCGACCACCCCGTGGTCGTGACAGAGAGGCATCCAGGCCCCCAGCCAAGACCATACCCCGGCATCGCTCCAAAAGTACGAAGCCAAGAGGGAACGCACCGGACTTGCGAGACATATTGGAGGACAAAGCAAGGCAATCCAGATCCATCTATGGATCACGTGGGTGCCCTACGACCCACGACGAATACCGTCGCGCCGAATACAATAACCCTGGCCGGGCCAAAAACAGCAGACAGCGCTCTCTCGAGCTGCGTCACGATATTGCTCAATACAGAGGCGCCGCACACCCGCTATGCTTCACTAACGAAGTAATGGATCATCAGATCCCCGAAGGGTTTAAAACCGTAAACATCGAATCTTACGATGGCACAATAGACCCCGCGGTTTGGATCGAAGACTATCTTCTCCACATCCATATGGCCCACGGCGATGATCTCCACGCCATCGAGTACCTCCCACTCAAGCTTAAAGGACCAGCTCGGCATTGGCTTAACAGCTTGCCCGCAGAGTCAATTGGGTGTTGGGAAGACCTGGAGGCCGCATTCCTTGATAACTTCCAGGGCACATATGTGCGACCACCAGACGCCGATGACCTAAGCCACATCATTCAGCAGCTAGACGAATCGGCCAGACAATTCTGGACACGGTTCTTGACGAAGAAAAATCAAATCGTCGATTGTCCAGATGCAGAGGCCCTTGCAACCTTCAAACATAACATCCGGGACGAATGGCTAGCCCGGCACCTGGGGCAGGAAAAGCCAAAATCCATGGCAACCCTCACATCGTTAATGACCCACTTTTGCGCGGGAGAGGACAGCTGGCTAGCGCGCAGCAACAATCTTCGTAAAAATTCTGGCAGTCCGGATACTAAGGACAACAACGGTAGGTCACGTTGAAACAAAAACAAGCGCCGCATTAACGGCGACGATAAGGAGGATACGGTAGTCAACGCCGGATTCCGAGGCTCTAAACCCGGTCAGCGGAAGAAGCCATTCAAAAGAACCACTCCGGGTCCGTCCAATCTGGACCGAATACTCGACCGCTTATGCCAGATACATGGCACCTCTGAAAGGCCAGCTAACCACACCAACAGAGATTGCTGGGTGTTCAAGCAGGCCGGCAAGTTAATTGCCGAAAACAATGACAAGGGGCTAAACACCGACGACGAGGAAGAGACCCGACCGCCGAACAACAGAGGACAGAAGGGTTTTCCCCCACAAGTGCGGACGGTGAATATGATATACGCGGCCCACATACCTAAGAGGGAGAGGAAACGCGCACTAAGGGACGTCTATGTGATGGAGCCAGTCGCCCCAAAGTTCAACCCATGGTCCTCTTGTCCGATCACTTTCGATCGAAGAGACCATCCGACCAGCATACGCCATGGCGGATTCGCCGCATTGGTTTTAGACCCAATCATCGATGGGTTCCACCTCACGAGAGTCCTGATGGACGGCGGCAGCAGCCTGAACCTGCTTTATCAGGATACAGTGCACAAAATGGGCATAGACCCATCAAGGATTAAACCTACAAAGACAACCTTTAAAGGTGTCATACCAGGAGTGGAAGCCAACTGTACAGGCTCAATCACACTGGAAATGGTCTTCGGATCCCCGGATAATTTCCGGAGCGAAGAGTTAAGCTTCGACATAGTCCCGTTCCGCAGCGGCTATCACGCTCTGCTCGGACGAACCGCGTTTGCAAAATTCAACGCGGTGCCGCATTATGCATACCTAAAGCTCGAGATGCCAGGACCTCGTGGAGTCATCACGGTCAATGGGAATACGGAACGCTCCCTCCGAACGGAGGAACATACAGCGGCTCTCGCGGCAGAAGTACAGAGCAGCCTTCTAAGGCAATCCTCGAGTCCGGCCGTTAAAAGGCCGGATACAGCAAAGCGCGCCCGGAGCAATGCCAACCAAGACCACCTGGCGCGATCAGAGCACGCGTAGCAATGCAGCCCCAACCCTCGCCCGTGCATGATCGCAAGAATAACACTCCGCGTACATCATTATGCTTTGGAGATACCATGGGCACACGGGAGGGGGCACGATCGCAACAGACCCAGAGTGCGGTTCGACCACACCGGGGGCTCGCAAGTGTGCCCCCCTTTTTTATTTTTTTCTTCTTTTATGTACACAGGACTCTGTTAACCAGAAGCCCTGTCCGGCGGCGAACCTGCCGAACTCATGATGCAACAGTCAGGGACTAAAGAAGGCCGCGACGAACACTCAGGTGGTCTCAATTACGAGCATTAAATTCGATTATATACACCAAGTCCGCAGCTCATCCCTGGAGGGGGACATGTTTACCTAGTCCAAATCCCTTGCTTACCGCACTATTTGTATCAGTCCGCTCCACTCGCAGACTTTCTTTCATAAATAATACAGCACCTCTTTAATCGCAATTGCATTACCTTTTATATATATGCTCATTATACGACATCTTGCACCCGTCTATTTTGGTACGGCCTAATACACCGGGGGCTTATGTTCCCCACTCTATGGTGTGATAAGTCCGAACACTTTCACAAGTGCGGCACCCTGAACTTATAGCATTATATGAATCAGCTCCGAATCATGTCTTGGGTCAATAGTTGGGTTTGCCCGGCTCCCACATTTTGGTGCCTTACGTTCCGTTCCGTCGGCTAAGGTGGCACTGGGAGAACCGTTGCGATTGCGCCCCGGTTGAGCCGGGCGAGCACCTCAGTGGAGAAAGCTAAAACTGACTGGCATGATAAGGCGAGAGACTGGTCGCTGTTCGAGAGGTTTTTTCGGGTCCTTAAAGACTCACGCCGCTTCGAACGAAGTTCCGGACAATGTCCGATGAAGGCGTGGATAGCGCCCCGGATTCGGTCTTCCGAATACCAGGGGCTTCGCCGAAATTTAAAATTATAGAATTCTATGGCTAAGTGAGAGTGTTCAAGCATTATAAGTCCGGTTGCCTTGTTCGTTGTGTTGAGTGCCTCCCTCGATGGACCCAACAATGGGAACAAGAGTGCTCAAGTTTATCCCAAACACCCCAGCACTCGTGGCTCGGGGGCTGAAGCCAATGACTTGCCATCTCTCAGATTTTATAAACGGCCGCACAGAAGGTAATATTTTAAATTAAACAAGCGTTGCTTAACGCGCACATGAACAAAGTTTCAGCGCGCAGGATAATACATAGCAAATTCATTCAAAGATTACATTTCGGGGGCACTCATCCGCAATATTGCGGGCTCCCTTCAGGACAGTTTTATAATACATCACGGGCGTACGGTACTCCTTGCCTGGCGGCGGTGGGTCCGTGAGAAGCTTCTCCGCATCCAACCTGCCCCATTGCACCTTTGTGCGGGCAAGAGCCCGGCAAGCACCTTCAATACAGACGGAGCGCTTGATGACATCCACCCAGGGGCATGCATCCACCAGCCGCCACACGAGGCCAAAGTAGCTCCCAGGCATGGCCTGTCCAGGCCACAGCCAGACTATAAGGCCCTTCATGGCCTCCTCAGCTACCTTGTGGAGTTCGACCAGCTGCTTCAGTTGGTCGCTTGGGGGCACCGGGTGTCCGGCCTCAGCATCCTGAGACCAGAAGACCTTTTCCGTCGAGCTCCCCTCCTCGCCACGATAGAATGCGGCGGCATCGGACGCACTACGCGGCAGATCTGCAAACGCCCCTGGAGAGCTCCGAATGCGGGTAAGTGTCAGGTATTTTACATTAACATGCTAGCTTTGCATGAAAAATGCCTTATCCGCCGCTATTTTCTTTATATCTTCAACCTCCTGAAGGGCCTTATGGGCCTCGGCCTTGGCGGACTTGGCACTTTCGAGAGCCGAGGCAAGCTCAGCCTCTCGAGTCTTGGAGTCACGCTCCAAACTCTCATGCTTTTCCATGAGAGCCTGGAGCTCTTGCCGAACTTCCGCCACCTGTGCCTCCTGCTTTTCTCGCTCTGCCCGTTCCGCGGCCGCATTGTGTTCAGCCGCGAACACAACATCCTTCAGGGCGGCCACCTCGTTAGTGGCCCCTGTGATACACATATTATCCTGGTTAATTTTAGTGCAACCAAAATCCTTTTCTGTAAGGTACCTATTCAAAGTGGTGTTACTCACCTTCTTTGTCCTCGAGCTGCTTCTTCGCATGGCCGAGCTCTCGCTCGGACCGCTCGAGATCCTGCTTCAGCACATCGACCTCCGCCGTTAATGCGGCAGAGGCCAGCAGCGCAGCCTGCAAACCCATATTGACATATTTTTAGCAACCCTGCGCATATCTTGTTAGATCCTCAGTCCGGCTTTTTCTTTCCGAACACCGAACTGAGCATCAGGGGCTACTGTCTATGCGGTATTACATTACATAATTTTAACTTCTTACCTCAAAGCCTGTTAAAAGGCTGCTGCAGGCTTCGGTCAGCCCGCTATTGGCGAGCTGAACCTTTTGGATCACCGCACTCATGATAGTGCGGTGTTCTTCCTCAATGGAAGCGCCTTTAAGTGCCTCCAGCAAGTTATCCGGCGCCTCCGGTTGGACGGAGGCCGCCGGTGTCACGGTCTTGCCCTTCTTTCGAAGGGGCCGCTTGCCGGACTCTTGAACCACTGCGGGTTCCGATGTAGAGTCCCGCGCAAAGTCCGGGAGGTTGCCTGACGGCGCCTCCGGAGCCTCCTCCTGATGGGTCCCTCTCTGGGATCCCACCTCAGCGTCCTCGTCGGCGCGTGGGGTAGAGGCAGGCGGAAGTGAATTAACATCCGAAGAGGCCAACGACCCGCTCGATGAGTCGGGGAGATCGTCATCGGCCAGACTATGGACAGAATGCGGCGTTAGAAGGACACTACGTGACATAAAAGATATTGCGTATAAAGGATCCGGACACTTACGATCTCGCCGGACGCCTGGCCCTTGGAGGCCACTCATCCTCGCCAACGCTGGTGTTGGCGAAACTGTCCGGGGGGATAACTCTCCCCCTCTTGGACCCTTCGGCCTCCCCTATTGGGGAAGCCTTCCTCTTCTTCTCTCCCCCCTCCGGGAGAAAGTACTCCTCCTCCTCCTCCTCGTCTTCGGGGGAGGAGTTTGCATCGTCGTCAGACGCCTGATTGTGGGAACTCTTTCGAGTCCCCGCGGCCACCTTCTTGGCCTTCTTCTCCGGCACCACGTGCGGTGCCGGAACCAGCAGCCCTGCTATGCGAGCGTCCACTGGATCTTCTGGCATGGGAGCCGGGCTGATAAGCTTCCTGGCTTTCTCCATCCATTCCTGTCAAAGGAAAGGAAGGGATGAAACCCTCTTATAATCAATTCGATTACTATAAAGTGTCCCGTAATGGGGTTGAATCACTTACCTCGTCAGTTGGATACTGCGAGCTAAATCCGCGATCTTCCGTCGCGGATGCGGGGGCTTCGGCGCCCTTAAACAGCACCCTCCAGGCGCCTTCGTATGTCGTATCGAAGAGTCCGCTCAGCGCCTGGTGCTGTTCCGGATTGAACTCCCACAGATTGAATGCCCGTTCTTGGCATGGGAGAATCCGGCGGATGAGCATGACTTGGACCACGTCGACGAGCCTGAGATTATTGCTCACCAGCTTCTGGATGCAGGTTTGGAGTCCAGTCACCTCCTTCGGATCGCCCCACAGCAAGCCCTTCTCTTTCCAGGAGGTGAGCTGCGTGGGGACGCCAGATCTAAACTCGGGGGCCACCGCCCATGTGGGCTTGCGCGGCTCAGTGATGTAGAACCACCCCGATTGCCATCCCTTGACGGAGTCCACAAAGGCCCCTTCGAGCCAAAGGACGTTGAGTAATTTACCCAACATGGCGCCTCCGCATTCCGCTTGCGTGCCCTTCACAACCTTCGGCTTGACGTTGAAGGTCTTGAGCCACAGGCCGAAGTGGGGCCGGATGCAGAGGAAGGCCTCACACACGACAATGAACGCCGAGATGTTGAGGATGAAGTTCGGTGCCAGATCGTGGAAATCCAGGCCATAATAGAACATGAGCCCCCGGACGAATGGATGGAGCGGAAAGCCCAGTCCGTGGAGGAAGTGGGGAAGGAAGACGACCCTCTCGTGAGGCCCAGGGGTAGGGACGAGCTGCCCCTCGTCGGGCAGCCGATGCGCGATATCGCCGGAGAGGTATCCGGCGTTGCGCAGCTTGGTGATGTGCTCCTCCTTAACGGTGGAGGCCAACCACTTGCCTCCCCCTCCGGACATATTCGGAGAAGGTCGAGGTGAGATGCGCGAGCTTGGGCATTGGAGCTTAAGTGCGCGGAGATGTGTAAGCAAAGGAGGAAGAAGGCGTAGGTGAGAAGGTAAATCCTTATCCCTTATATATAGGCGGACGAAATTGTGCATCCCCCACTGGCCTGGTAAAACTCGCTTATCTCCCAAGCGCCACCATCAATGGCGCGGTTGGGTTACCCACATCCGTATTAATGAGAATCCCGGAATAAGGGGAACACGATCTTTGCTTCGACAAGATGTGCCAAGGAAACCGCTTCGCTAAACGTGTTGAGGTGGTATAGTAAAAATGATTCAAACTGTGGCTTGGCAGTGGCATGATATCACGCCGCATAATACGTCAGCAGATTGAGCTAGTGTATATTTTATTCTCTCTATGGTGGAATGTGGAATTTATTTTGCAGAGCTGGACACTATCCTGGTGTTCATGATCTTCTCTGGGTTATTCAAGGGAGGAACCCGCCTTGCAATGCCGAACATTATGCGCGCTGGACTAATCGTCATTGAAGCCTGGTTCAGGGGCTACTGAGGGAGTCCTGGACTAGGGGGTGTCCGGACAGCCGGACTATAATTATCTGCCGGACTCCAAGACTACGAAGATACAAGATTGAAGACTCCGTCCCGTGTCTGGATGGGACTTTCCTTGGCGTGGAAGGCAAGCTTGGCAATACGGATATGTAGATCTCCTACCATTGTAACCGACTCTTTGTAACCCTAGCCTCCTCCGGTGTCTATATAAACCGGAGGGCTTTAGTCCGTAGGACAACATACATTACAACAATCATACCATAGGCTAGCTTCTAGGGTTTAGCCTCCTTGATCTCGTGGTAGATCCACTCTTGTACTACCAATATCATCAATATTAATCAAGCAGGACGTAGGGTTTTACCCCCATCAAGAGGGCCCGAACCTGGGTAAAAACATCATGTCCCTCGTCTCCTGTTACCATCCGCCTAGACGCACAGTTCGGGACCCCCTACCCGAGATCCGCCGGTTTTGACGCCGACAGCGGGGACGGGTCCTAGGTGCGGAGTCGCGCTGGCGTGCGCGGGACGACGACCAACGTGTTAGAATATATGTATAGGATAGAGATATACTTCTCATTCAAATTGTACTCTATCTCTATCTCTCCTTCTCCCTCTCGGTTTCTTCTCTTGTACCGAACTTCTTCTCCTGAGATCGATCTTCTTGATCTCTTCTTGTACTCCAAGGCATTGCCAATATAAATACAATGCAGCCCGAGACCAAAGGGTTATACGCTTCAACCAAACTTACATGGTAATCAGAGCATCTTCCTCTTAGATCGAAGATCGCATCTAGCTACCTTCCTCGCGGCCGAGATCATGTCTTCCTCCGCAGCCCTAACTTCCACCACAAATGCACTTTCTACCTCCATGTCGTCCACCTTCACACCATCATCCAGCAGCAGCTCTGTTCATCTCGGACTGCCACCACAAGAGAAGCTATCAAGGGGAAACTTCCTTCTATGGAAGGCCGTCGTGCTCCCGCTGATCAGAGGGGCACAGATGGAGCACCACCTTGACAGGAAGAGCCCGGAACCACCGGCCACCCTCACCATCACCAAAGAAGGTAAAGAAGAGCAGATCGCCAACTTTGCCAGAACCCTCTGGTACGCGCAGCAGCAGCAACTCCAGGGGTACTTGATGGGGTCTCTGTCACGAGAGATCCTTGCCCAAGTCGCCACGCTCTAGATGCCGGCAGAAGTATGGAGCTCCATCAATGCCATGTTCGCCGCCCAGACCCAGAGTCAAGCCATCAACACCCGCATCGAGCTCACAAACCTGAAGAAAGGTAATATGTCCGTGGCTGATTATCTTGGCAAAATCAAAACTCTTACAGATGAGATCGCGTGTTGCACTGGAGTTCCTCTTCCCGACCCCGAGATCATCTCCAAGATCATGGCTGGCCTCGATCTGCATTACAATCCAGTTGTGTCCGCTCTGTCTGCTAGGGTTGAGCCAGTTTCGGTTCAGGAGCTATACAGCCAGCTCCTGAGTTTCGA
Source organism: Triticum aestivum (assembly GCF_018294505.1). Taxonomy (NCBI): domain Eukaryota; kingdom Viridiplantae; phylum Streptophyta; class Magnoliopsida; order Poales; family Poaceae; genus Triticum; species Triticum aestivum. The sequence continues at coordinate 241,246,387 of NC_057801.1, forward strand.
TGCTCGCCTTACTCTCCTCCACGGCAACAACATCAGGCAATCTTCTGTCAACTCGGCGGCTCGCGGGCGCGGGCGTGGACGCGGTCACCAGGGCCAGAGCTGCAACTCCAGCGGCGGCGGTCATGGTCGTGGCAACTACCAGGGCGAGGGCGCTCGCTCTGGTGGTGGCAGCAACTCAGGAGGCGGCGGCTTCAACCACAACACGGGAGGAGGCGGCGGCTTCAACAACAACAACAACCGTCACACGTCCTCAAACCGTCGCCCTCGCTGTCAACTTTGCAAGAAGCCGGGCCATGAGGTCCTGGACTGCTGGCACAGATACGATGAAGACTTCATCCCCGACTCTCGTCACTTTGTTGCAACTATCCGTGAAGAAGGAGGAGGAGGAGACGGAGTCTGGTACGTGGACTCGGGTGCAATAGACCATGTCACCAGCGAGTTAGAGCAACTTGCGCTCAGATAGAGGTACCACGGTGGTGACCAGATTCACACCGCGGCCAGTGGTGGAGGTATGGATATTTGTCACATTGGACAAGCTTACATTAATTCCCCTAATCTCAAACGTGATCTAGTTCTTAAGGATGTTCTTCATCTACCACAAGCTGACAAAAACCTTGCCTCCATGTCTCGTCTAGCAAATGATAATAATGTCTTCTTTGAAACTCACCCTCGTTACTTTTTTATAAAGGACCGGGCAACGAGGGAACTTCTTCATCACGGTAGATGCATTGGAGGGCTCTACCCCATCACATCCGGAGCACTTAGTCGCAAGAGTCGTCAAGTTTACTCTGCCATCAAACCCTCTTTGGAAAGGTGGCATCAAAGATTAGGACATCCGTCATCGATCATAGTTAAACAAGTAGTCAATAAAGACAAACTTTCTTTGTCACAGAGTCAGAATAGTGAGTCAGTTTGTGAAGCTTGTCAGTGTGCCAAGAGCCACCAACTTCCTTATCCCAAGTCTAATAGTGTGTCTCATGCTCCTTTGGATCTTATTTTCAGTGATGTGTGGGGTCATGCAAGAGATTCTTTTGGAAGAAATAAATATTATGTCAGTTTTATCGATGATTATAGCAAGTTTACTTGGATTTATCTACTCAAGTATAATCTGAAGTTTTCTCTATCTTCCAAGAGTTTCAGAAACTTGTTGAAAGGCAATTGAACAAGAAAATTCTCACAATTCAAAGTGACTGGAGAGGGGAGTACGAAAAACTTAACTCCTTTTTCCGTAGCATAGGCATTCAACATCATGTTTCCTGCCCACATGCTCATCAATAGAACGGTTCTGCCGAGCGCAAACATCCTCACATTGTTGAAGTTGGTCTCTCACTCCTTGCTCATGCATCTATGCCACTAAAATATTGGGATGAGGCGTTTCTTACAGCGACATATCTCATCAATCGTCTTCCAAGCAAAGTTATTGGTAACTCTACTCCTTTGGAATGTCTCTATCATCAAAAACCTGATTACAACTCGCTCAAAATATTTGGGTGTGCTTGCTATCCAAACTTACGTCCATATAATCATCATAAGATTGAATTCCGCTCCACACAATGTGTGTTTCTAGGATATAGTAACCTTCACAAAGGATACAAGTGCCTAGAAATTTCAACTGGACGTATATATATTTCTCGAGATGTAGTTTTTGATGAAACCCTCTTTCCATTTGCCAAACTCCATCCTAATGCAGGCGCACTCCTCCGTGCTGAAATAGCATTTCTTCCAGACCTTGACACAATCTCTGATCACGGGGGTGAATTAACCAAAGCTGACCATGTGGAAAAATCCACCGAAAATTGTGTCTCTGATGATGTTTGTACAGGTGCAGTTTGTGATTTTATGTACACAGAAAAAGCCAACACAGCCGCCGGCGCTAGCTTCGAAGAGGATCCCAGCAGATCCGGCGCGCGATCCCAGGACGATCCTGGTGTCAGTACAGGCGCCCGATCCGAGGAGGATCTCCCCATGCTGAGGAGGCGGCGCGTGATTCGGTGGTTGACAGCGATGGCGTGGAGCCCACCAGTCCAGGCGGGGGCGGGGGCGACTCCCCGCTTGCCACGACTTCATGCGTCGCGCGGGTGGCCGACCAGCCGACAGCTGCTGGGCCCAGCCCACGAGCGTTGACGCGCACGGGCTCAGTGGGCGGTACAGCGGAAGCCACGCGGCGCGCTTCGACTGGCGACTCGTTCCCAAGGTCGATCTCGTCTGCTGGAGATTCGGCGCGCGATCCCGTGTCGCCTGAGCAGGACCAGTTGGCTGGATCTTCTGTGGTAGTTCCTGCACCAATAATCCCGCGGCGCCATACGAGGTCTCAATCAGGTATTACTAAAGAAAAAGAATACAAAGATGGCACTATCAGGTATGATAAAAAAAGAGCTTTTCTCACTACTACTGGAGAACCCGTTAATCTTGTTGATGCCCTTGCCCACAAGAATTGGAAAGAGGCTATGGATAGTGAGTATGATGCACTTATGAAAAATAAAACATGGCACCTAGTACCATCCAAAAGTGGAATGAATGTCATTCATTGTAAATGGGTATACAAGATAAAGAGAAAGTAAGATGGAAGTATAGACAGGTACAAGGCCGGATTAGTTGCTAAAGGCTTTAAGCAAAGATTTGGGATTGATTATGAGGATACTTTTAGCCCAGTTGTCAAATCAGCTACCATTCGACTTGTCTTGTCTATTGCTGTTTCCAGAGGTTGGAGCTTAAGACAGCTAGATGTTCAGAACGCGTTTCTCTATGGTGTTCTTGAGGAAGAGGTTTTCATGCGGCAGCCACCAGGTTATGAAAACAAAGGTACACCAAATTATGTTTGTAAATTGGATAAGGCTATATATGGTTTGAAACAAGCTCCAAGAGCTTGGTATTCACGGTTGAGCATGCAACTACAACAACTTGGATTTGTAGCATCCAAGGAAGACACGTCCTTGTTCTTTTACAATAAAGGAAATGTCACTATCTTTGTATTAGTCTATGTTCATGATATTATTGTTGCTAGTTCAAGTTCAAGTGCCACCACCTGTTTGCTTAAGGATCTTAAGTTGGAATTTGCCCTTAAGTATTTGGGAGAACTTCATTATTTTCTTGGTATTGAGGTCAAACAGATAAGAGATGGTATACTTTTGACACAAGAAAAAATACACAGCTGATATTCTCAGAAGAGTAGGTTTAGAAAAATGTAAACCTGTAAGTACACCCATATCGACTTCTGAAAAACTTTCTGTTGAAAGTGGAGAGCCACTTGGATCAGAGGATGCAACGAATTACATAAGTGTTGTAGGTGCTTTGCAATACTTGACACTTACACGTCCTGATATTTCTTATGCTGTCAACAAGGTATGTCAGTACTTGCATGCTCCTAGCACTACTCATTGGACTGCAGTTAAGAGAATTTTGAGGTACCTTAAGTTTTCAGAAGGGCTTGGACTTCAAATTACCAAGTCCTCTTCTATGCTTGTTACTGCCTACTCTGATGCAGACTGGGCAGGATGTATTGATGATAGAAGGTCAACTGGTGGATTTGCTGTATTTCTGGGATCCAATCTTGTATCATGGATTGCAAGGAAGCAAGCTACAGTTTCTAGATCAAGCACAAAGGCTGAATATAAGGCTTTTGCAAATGCCACAGCTGAAGTAATGTGGATACAAACACTACTTTATGAGCTTGGAATTAAGGTTCCAAAAGCTGCCAGATTATGGTGTGATAATATTGGTGCAACCTATCTGTCAGCTAATCCTATTTTTCATGCACGCACAAAGCATATTGAAGTTGATTTCCATTTTGTCAGAGAAAGAGTAGCTAGAAAGCTTCTTGACATTCAGTTCATTCCTACTGGAGATCAACTTGCTGATGGTTTCACCAAGCCTCTTACTATGAGGAGGTTAGACGAGTTCAAGTACAATCTTAACCTTGGCCGAAGTTCATGAGGTTTAGATTGAGGGGGAGTGTTAGAATATATGTATAGGATAGAGATATACTTCTCATTCAAATTGTACTCTATCTCTATCTCTCCTTCTCCCTCTCGGTTTCTTCTCTTGTACCGAACTTCTTCTCCTGAGATCGATCTTCTTGATCTCTTCTTGTTCTCCAAGGCATTGCCAATATAAATACAATGCGGCCCGAGACCAAAGGGTTATACGCTTCAACCAAACTTACACAACGGCGAGACGAAAACAGGAGACGGGAAGGGGAATCGGCGTGGGAGCTCACAGCGAGGTAGACGAGGGCGAGCTCGCATGGAGGCGGGGAGGATCGGAGCTAGCAGATCGCTGAGGTAGCCGAGGCAAGCACCGGCGAGGGGAACGGGCGCAGCCGGCATTGTTGAAGCTCCCCGGTGCCAACTTGGTTCTGTAGACGAAGAAGACGAGGCCCACGGTGCAGATGGGCATGACAGTGGGGTGCGACGAGGCCAGTGGCCGCAGCTTCGATGGGCCATGGCGACGCTTGGAGACGGTGGCGGCTTCGGGCGCTTCTCCCGGTGCTGGAGAAGGGAGAGGAAGCGAGGGGGATCTGTGAGGCGAGGGGAGATCAGGGCGACGAGGGGCCGAGGGGGGGGGGGGTTGCGGCCTTATCCTCTCGACGAGGCCGACGAGGCGGTCGGGGTCGACCTCACCCCTGTAGCGACCGCACCACAGGAACAGGGGGAGAAGGAGACCGGTGGGTGGGGGCTGGTTGACTGGGCGGGCCAGTTTGCTAGCTGGGTCGGACAGTTGGCTAGCTAGGCCGGTCCGTTCAGCATGGGGGAAAGTCCTGTTGTTTTCTCCCTTTTCTATTATTCTGCCTCTGTTTCCTATTTAAAAGAGCTACTGAAATAATTTTGTTAAAAGTGGCACTTTGCACAAAAATAGATAGGAACAAAGTGATGCTGCATAAAAAGTTTAGGGTCAGAAGGAGTTGGCTAACCATTTTTAGAAATTGGATAGGCCAATGTAATTATTGTTGGACCACAAAATAATACCCCAGGGGCATTTTGTTTACACAAATGAGGTTGGTTTCAACATGACAAATAACCATAGATTATTTGCCACACCTTGAACATTTTAGCTTTCATGTTTGAAAACTTTGAGTTTTGGACTTTATTTTTAATTTGAAATTTGAACTGGAATAGAATCAAAGTGAGATTAGCAACAGTAACAATGATGACAAGGCATCATTTGAGGGGGATTACTGTAGCATGATTCTCGGGGTGTTACAAATCTCCTCCACTACAAGAAATCTCGTCCCAAGATTTAAGAGGTGGAGTAAGGGAGAAAGACTCGGGAAGGACGGAGCTCAACACAAGATAGGTACCTGGGGGCTATCTCAGTGAACGTGGCATAAAGGCATCTCTCGAGTTGAAATCGAAAGTCACCAAGAGCAAGGTAAGAAGGTGCAATATGAAGCTTCAACTGGGTAGGCAATCATTCGTTGCCTGGAACAGAGGGTGAAAGGGGTTCACAGCAATGGGAATAAGTATTTCGTCTGATACCAGAACATATCACAAGAAGGTGGCTCGTGAATTACATAAGAAGCCAAGCGCGAGGAACAATTTTGGAAGACAGGGATGTACAGGAGAGTCAGGTTTCGATACAATTAGAACTGTGGGTTATGGGCCCACCATGTGGGTTAACAGCAGGAAGGCACTAATCAATTTGCACAATCATGATAGCAAGGCAGGTCAGAGTATAGCCTGTCAGTTATGTTGGCAACAATGCTGGTACCAAGGGCGAGGGACGAAGAGAACCGTTTTCTTGCTCGTTAAGACGAGGCGGACCAATAGGCAAAGTTCCCGTCCATTGGCGGCTACCAGAATGCCATCAACAATAGTAACAAGGTCTTACTAACATAGTTTGTACACGGAGGTGTTTACATAAGCAGGGAATTATCTCTGCTCAGACAAGTTAGATTGCAAGAAAGGTGAAACAAAACAATGGAAAGTAAAATGTGATTATTATGATAATCAGACTAGTGGAAAGGAAAATGTGTTTAAACACAAATATCAGGAGTATATCCTTCCAAGGACAAGCAAATGTTGATATCCATGACAGGATAGTAAGTAGATTACCATTTAGGTAAAAGGGAGAGAAAAATCATGACGTTACCCATACAACATTGTTTGGATAATAGAGCAAGAAACATTTGGCAATGCACTTCCAATGTTCTTGTTGTTGTTCGGCGTACCACAGTCATGCTTCGAGATAACATTAACATGGTGTTTCAAGCAAGATTGAATCTGAAGGTCACAAGAAGTACAAAGGAACAATTCCAAGAATGTCAAGGAATATAAGATATAACCAAAACATGACCAAGTCCGTATTGGCAGGAAGTCAAGGATGGTGTCGATGACAACACGAATCATCGATGGACAAGGATGGAATTTCTCCTCAAGAATTCGATTGCAGAACAAGTCAGTATATTGATGGTGGTCATGACAAATTTTGTCGAGAGGCTCTATGAAGATGCCATTGAGCAGCAACGACATCAAGCAAAAGGAATGATGAAGCAAAGGCTATTGGAACCATGGATACGACACAAGTTCGGATTCAAGCTTGTTGTTCAAGGTGGAATGATAAGATGAGGAAGAGCGACGTAAGCCGGCCGTGGGGAGGAGGGAGCAGGCAGTCCCGCCAGCGCTTGTTTGAGCGGCTGGAGCAGGAAGAGCAGAGATTGAAGAAGCACGACAACCGTTGGATGGACATCCAATAGTCGCTGCTTGTGCGTCAACCTTTTTTTAGGAAAGCTTCAAATATATGGAAAACAACATAGAGCCCATCTGCCATTATTTCTAATAATTTACAGCCCATTTGCTAATTCTTAAGGTTTTTTTGGAGCCCATATTCTTTTTGTTAGCATTACATCCCATATTGTGGCCACGGTTAAAATATTATAGGAAATTTTGCATATTTCGGTGCGGTCCTAACTATTTTTAATCCCGAAATTTCGACTCACATTCAAACTGATTTTAAAAATAAATGTATATCAATATAAAATCCAACAAATTCTCCACGCATAAAAATTAATGTAATTTAAAATCTCAAATTGAAAAAAAGATATTTGAAACTAATTGCTGGTTTGATGTGTTTTAAAAATGTACAACCCATTTCTCATTACTGATAGGCCATTTTCTCGGCCAGCCAAATGAAGCTCTCCTCGTCTTGAAAGAATTGCAGCGCAACAGGCCTGACAAAGCGACTTACTTGGCAAATCACAAAAAAACTGGGCTGTGGCCGTGGACCCAACTGTCAGCCTCTCCACGTACAGTACTCTTCCGATGGAAGTCGGTCGTTGACCACATTGACCACGCCGCGCCGAGAGCACCAAGGCGGTGGACGACGGCGAAGCCTAGGAAGAGGACGACACGGAGCCGGGGAAGACGCAGCACTGGATGCCCATGCGGAGAGGAGTACGAGGGTTCACTGGTTCGGCTGCGGCGTGAGGCTGCCGTCACCGCAGAATAACAAGGGGTGTGGGTGAGTAGAGGGATACCCTGGGCCAACGGTGGGAGTAGTAGGGGGCGGTGAGGCGTCCGCGACATCACAGCCGGCCACGAGAGGTAGGAGCACGCGGCATGACCGGCACTACTTTGGGCGGCTGGAGCAAGAAGACCAGAGGTTGAAGAAGCACTATGGCCGTTGGATGGACATCGTACGGTCAAATGAGCTACAATCGTTCATATTGACTAAGTTGACAAAGCCCTCCATCCTTGTCAACTTAGTAGGCCCACAAGTCAGCCACCCACTATGGTGGGTCCCACCTAGCAGGGGGTATTCACTTTTTGGTGCGTAATAAGGAGGCACTTCCTTGCGTGCGAAGATATAGCTGGTGGGTCCGACTTGTCAGCGGGGGGAATGTTTTTTCGCGAAATACAGAAGCCCTTCCCACGTACAGTGCACGTACAGTGCGTAATAAGGAGGAACTTTCCCTGCGTGCGACCATGGACCTCGTGGGTCCCAGCCGTCAAGCTCTCCACGTACAATCCTCTTCTGATGACTCTCGTATGTTGACCACGCCGCGCCGAGCGCACCGAGGTGTTGGACGACGGCGAGGCCCCAGACTGGAACGACCTGGAGATGGGGAAGACACGGCAGTGGAGTCGCAGACGGAGAGGAGTGGGAAACTTGACTGGTTCGGGTGCGGGGTGGGCCTACACTCGGCATAGAATAACAGGAGGTGCGGAGTGGAGGGATGGCCTTGCCGTCGGCAGGGTAGCGTTTCGCTGAGGAGCGCAAAACAACGCCTTTGGACGCTGAAGGCTGGAGCAGGCCGTTTCGGCAGTGCTGGGGGAAGAAGACGAGAGATTGAAGAAGAATGCCCGCCGTTGGATGTAAATCCAAGGCCTTCTTAGGCTTCGACATACTGGCCCACATGTCAGCCAATCCATTTGTTTTTTTAGTCCATTTGGTGGGCTGGGTGAAACAATGATGTAGCATTTATGCAGCCCATTTAAATCCCATTCGCATTTTTCTCGAAATCCGCGGACTTGCTGGGCTGGGTGAAAATATCATGTTGGGCTAGACGGAGAAATGTTATAAAAACATAAACACATGATTGCACGTCAGTAAAATCTTTGCAAGCTTGTGTACGCAATCACTAGGAGTTAACTTGGCAAGTTATATATAAACAATTATTATTATTATTTTGTAAGAACTTTCAACTTACGAAATAAAATATCATTTTAATTGGATGAGTTAATAGTACGTTGGGTATTATTATTTTTTAGGCTAGACGTGGGACAATTGAGTTGGTTCTAGGGGAAAGTACCGGGAGAAAACTCAGATTACATTGAAAAAGAAAGTGGGAGAAAATTCAGAGACCTGCTGGGTCCACCTGAGGAGAGGAATATGTTGGGAGGAAGGAGATTCAAAGCACGGCAGCCGAATGAACTAGTTTTTTTACGGACAAGTGAACTAGTTTACATACATAAGCAAATAGCCACTAAAAAAGCAATCAGGTTAATGGTTTCTTAAAAGAGATATTTCGAACAAAACAGATAATTACGACACATAGGCTAATGCATGAAACACTCAGATGATAAAGGTTCTTATAAATAGATAAAGTACAACATCTAGACCTGCCTGGCATGCTTGATCATGACGCTGCGGCTGTCCGTGTACTCGTCGGTTACGGGAAGCAGACACGCCCTCATGTCCAAGATCTGCCTGTACATGTCGTAGCATGCGTATGCGTCCTTGGCCGCGTAGGTTATGTAGGCTAGATTCAGAGGTACCTCCCACATGTTCAGGTCGTCTTCTTTCATGTTGGCGTATCAGGGGTCGATGATGGTGTCAGCGAGGTCAACCACGGAGTCCTTCTCCTGCCTGTTGCTGATGATCTTGTATTGCTTCTGGATGTCGACAAGCTTGTTGTGCCAGATGGCCGAATCGTCACATTCTTCCTTCTGTCCACCGTAGCGAAGGTGCAGTCGGCGCTGCCAATGAAACAGGCGAATGCCTCAGAACCTGGTGCAGCCATAGGACTGAGGTGAGGCAGAGCTTCAACGAGTCCGTATCATTGGTGTACATCACATTCAACTTGGTGCAGCCATAGGACTAAACGGCGAACTAACTCCTTGCTGAAGTCCATATCCAGCAGGCTCACCCCTCGGATCACCATTGGAGTCTCTTCGAGTGAACGAGTGTGTAGGCGGCGGCAGCAGTTCGTTTTTCAGCTCTTGGGGAACTGGATTGAACAGTAAGCTGAGTGTGTGCAGGCGACAATAGTTACTACCCCTCCCTCATTCACTACACGCCCGGTAGAAGATGCACCCTTGGCGCATTCAAACGCCTCCATTAAGAAACCTACTCCGGCAACACGTCGGTTCACGAGCGGGTCTGTATTGGTACTGTAATAACAGGAGTTAGTGGTCAGTTTACTTAAATTTAATTAGCTTTAATAGAAATTTATACTTAAAACAAGCAATGCATTGGCTCGTTCTATCAGTGCCACGGGATCAACATGCACAACAATTAGAATTATTATTCTCAGGACGCACACGATCAGCACATTTGTCACACTTTCACAAAGATAATACTACCAAGTTTGAACTGTTTGTTATGGTTGTTGTCCTCTGCATCATCATGCCGTGTTTCCTAGCTTGCAAGATTCAGAACCAACAATTAAGATCCAAATAATAAGTACAACAAAGATGCCTACACATCTCATTGATTCCCAGCTTGCAAGATTCAGAACCAACAAATAAGATCCAAATAATAAGTACAACAAAGATGCCTACACATCTCATTGATTCCCAGCTTGCGAGATTCAGAACCAACAAATAAGATTCAAATAATAAGTACAACAAAGATACCTACACATCTCATTGATTCCCAGCTTGCAAGATTCAGAACCAACCCATTAGAGCCTTTTGATAAAGTGAATATTGGGATTAAATCCATCTTGGCTAGCCATGTCATACAATCGAAGAACTTGGCGAATGCTCTTGACCATCACAACATCTGTAGTTGAGTATTCCTATTTACACAGCATGTTTGCACATCACAAACAAGGAGACAGGAGAGCATGATTTCACTTTAATAGCGGCCTCCTTGAACTCAACCTCCAGCTCCACTAGGATGAGGTCTGCCTGGAGTTCCATGATTAAATTCATGCGCCTTTTTTTGCAGTTCACCTGAAATGAAGCAAATATTGCATCATTCAGCTAGCAAGAAGTACTTGCTCTTGTGAGCTGGCAGGTTCTTCTTTAGTAGTTGCACTAAAATTGAGGAACATTAAGGTTGGCTGTCCGGCTCATGTACGGTGCAACTATAATTTTCTTATCCTTTTGTGCAGTTCCACTAAAATAAAGTGCCATTGTGGTGATAGTAACGGCTCCATCTTGCAAAGGCTAATAAAATTTTGCACGAGATTACGAGCAGAACTTGACGGAGATTTTGGAAACTCCAATCACCATTTTGTGTAGTTACACCAAAATTGAGAGATGTTGCCCACGTGACATTTTAGTTGAACTGCACAAGACACTCATTCCAAAAAAAGTGTTTTGTGCAGTTCACCAAAAGGTCACAATAGCAACAAGGTGAAATGGATATCCCTATCTGCACAAAATGATAGAAAGTGAATAGTTGCTGGTCAATAAGAATATACAAAACATATAGAAAATGAAAAGAAGCATCTTAATTATGTTCATGGCAATCACGCAAGGACAATAGAAATTTTAAAACTCAGCAGTGCTTCATGTTACCAGAAGCATTACGATCAACAATGAGATTCCTCAAATATGGGATTACTTTAATGGTGGCATTGCTTGTTTACCAGACACAGTAAATCAACAACAGCTAAAGAGTTGGTTTAAGGGCATGGGACCGTGGGGACACCAGGACACTCAGTAGCGTAAAGGAGCAACTTACTTATCATACTGGAAAAACAGCAGGTGTGCCATTTGTAACACAGTTTAATTGCATCTTATCACTGGAGGCATTAGATTAACAATAACACTGGTTAGACATGTCCCTAAGGTAACAGTGTGATCGCTTCATTTTACATGCGCCCTTACATTAACAACAACAAAAGGTTGGTATAAGGACATGCGATAGTGGATGCATCAGCACAATGTACCTACAAGGAGGCATAAAGTGGTGATGCCGAGCTTGTTCACACTATGTGAGGGCAGCAAACCTAATCCTGGAGACCATGTAGTATGTGAGGGCAGCAAATCTAATCCTGGATACCTTTTACTATGAGAGGGCAGCAAATCTAATCCTGGAGACCTTTTACTATGTGAGGGCAGCAAATCTAATCTTGGAGACCTTTTACTATGTGAGGGCAGCGAATCTAATCCTGAGACCTTTTACTATGTGAGGGCAGCAAATCTAATCCTAAGACCTTTTACTATGTGAGGGCAGCAAATCTAATCCTGGAGACCTTTTACTATGTGATGGAAGCAAATCTAATCCTGGACATACTCTGTTGACTTGTCCACCAGCCACCACTTTCTATCCTTTTTCAACCAATAATAGATCTGTTCCTTATCCAGTTTGCACTGCATTTTCCTATTATTTCCCTTTTCAACCAAGAGACCGGTTGGGTATCCAGTCTCTACTACTTTCATCATATTATTTCCTCTTTGAATCAAGTCCTAGATTCATGCTACAACTTCCCCCCTTTCTTCGTTGTTTGAACAAAGCCCTAGATTCGAATGCATAAAGTAGATTTACCTCTAATAATAGTAAAAATTTAGGTGGCTTTGGAAGAGCTGATGGGAGTAGAAAAATATGCACATGCAGACACGTGGGGAGCTGGGGCAGTAGAGCAAGGCCGCTTTCGAAGAACTTATACCTGAGGGTCGCCGGGATGTCGGCTGCGGCAGGTCGGATCTGTGGACAATACGGCAGGGAGGAAGAAGGGTCGGAGGACCTCCCAAGACGGCGCTGTGTCGGAGAGAACGGCGCAGGCAGAGAATCGGGCCCCTCCGGCAGCTGTGGGTTTCCTCCCTCAGCGGCGATGATCGCGTGAATGATGCACCTTTTAGTCCTCTACACACACCGGCCAAAGGGATCCGGCCGAATCCGTGACCAGCGGTGAGCAGAGAGAAAATGTCACTACCACTATCTTGTTTATATCTGGAGAGGATGAGAGAAGGAAGAGAGCAACCCTAGTAAAGCAAGCGCTCAGGCCCCTACATCCATATATACTGGATTGATTATCTTTTTTCTCTCCACAACAAGCGTTTCAATTTGTGTACGTGGCATTAAAGAAAAGAAACTCTCTATTTAAGGTGACTACTCTACGACTCCTACTTACTACTACAGTTTGTTCACTTGTGCTCCCCGCCCCTCCATTCATTGAACAACCCCACGGGTGAATAAACATACAGTAAGTACTGTATTTATATAGAACGAACAAGCTCGAACTATTTTCGCGTAGTTAAAAGTTGAGGGCGGGGCTTTTCCCGGGCAGTGCGCGCGGCAGTTTTCGGGTAGGCGGTTTGACAGAGAGGCGAGGAGGGTTAGCGAGTGGGGTTGTGCAATTTGACGACGCGTTACTGCTGGAAAGACTTGTGATATGACCACTCACTATAGTCATGAATTACTGGCGCTTCGACCGGGGTGATGCCCCCCTTCCGTTCCGCGCTCTAATCTGGTGCATGGCACGTCGACCCGGATGCTGGCTCTGCCACATGTCGGAGTAGTAAGAAGGAGCAAAGAATGATGCGGTATATACTAGTACTATACCACTCCCTCCTTTCCTAAATATAAGTCTTTGGAGAGATTTCACTATGGACCACATACGGAGAAAAATGAGTGAATCTACACATAAAATGCATCTATATACGTCTGTATGTGGTCCACATTGAAATATCTATGAAGACCTATATTTAGGAACGGAGGGAGTACTACTCAGGTCGGAGGAGTGCGAACCACGGCAGCCCAGTGAACGAGAAGTGCGAACCACGGTAGCCCAGTGAACCAGCAGTAGAAAAGAATGTGGTGATATGGCCATAAAAACAATGTTCTACGGTCCACACTGTAGCATGTACAATAACACTCCTCTTTCTTTGGATCCCTGAGTTAGAGCTAGTTTGGGTTGAAATAGCCTCAAATTATCGAAACAAGAGGGGTTAGTTTGAGCTAGTTTGCTCTAACCCAGCTAAAAAAACTAGCCCGGTCGAGAGGTTCTAATTGGGTTAGTTATCCTCGGGCCTACTAAAAGAGAACTAAAAAAAATCTCACCTGCCCGCACTAGATCGCTCCCCCATCTCGCACAACTCCTCTCTGTTCCCCATAGGGCCGCCCGGCCAAGCGCCGCTCACCCTCTCTCTCCTCCGGCCACCCTCTCCTTCTGGCCTCCGCCGCCCTACTCCGGCCGCCCTCTCCCTCCAGCCTTCGAAGGTCGCCCCGCTCCCCCTTCACCAGTTGTTTTTCTCCCTCTGTCATGCGCGGCGGCGGCGCATCTACCAGGGAGGTCGCGAGAGGGGTGAGTTTGTTCATTCCTTCTCTGTCTCACGGCCATATCATTGATCTTGCTTGCTCTAGCACTAATTCTGATTTGGAAAAGTAGATCCTGATCAAACTTGCTATAGATTTGTGGTGCACGCATGGAATTGTTTGATGCTACTTGAGGAGGTAATAAATCTTTCTAGAGGCCCAAAGATTCAGGTCACCTTTCTAGGCATTTCAATTTCAGGCTTGCATTATTTGTAGAGGCCCAAAGATTTAGTTCACCTTTCTAGGTATTTCAGTTTCAGGCTTGCATTATTTCTATAGGCCCAAAGATTCAGTTCACCTTTCTAGGTATTTCAGTTTCAGGCTTGCATTATTTCTAGAGGCCCAAAGATTTAGTTCACCTTTCTAGGTATTTCAGTTTCAGGCTTGCATTATTTCTAGAGGCCCAAAGATTTAGTTCACCTTTCTAGTATTTCAGTTTCAGGCTTGCATTATTTCTAGAGGCCCAAACATTCAGTTCACCTTTCCACTACTAGGGAAAAGCCTATACACAGAATCTTACCAGCAGCGCTCTTCAAAATACCAAGCTACTGCTATTTAGCAGCAGCGCGTGTCGCCAAAACGCGCTGCTGACAGGAAAATAGCAGTAGCGCGTCCACCGCATACAGCGCTACTGCTATAGTTGCCATGACCTCGCCCCCCGCTAGTTATAGTAGTAGCGCACTTTACTAAACAGCGCTACTGCTATTCAGGTTAGCTGTAGCGTGTTTTGGCAAACGCGCTACAACCATCCCTACCTTATCCCCACGCGCACGACCGGCCCTCTCACTCACACTCTCACTCTCGCCCGTGTAACCGTCGTCGTGCGTCGTCGCCATCGCCGCCTTCGTCTGTCCGCTGCCGAGGTACTCCCCTCCTTCCATCCCTCCTCCATCCTCCTAGCACATCCTCCCTCCGCCTGCGGCCGCCCCTCCCTCCTCCGCTGCCGCCCTCCTCCCTCCGCCTGCGGCCGCCCCTCCTCCCTCCTCCGCCGGCAGCCCTCCTCCCACCGCCCTCGACCTCGCCGCCCCTAGCCACCTCTCCGTCGCCCCCCACCCCCTTCCACTAGTTAGTAATAGATTTAGTAGTAGTAGATGTTAATTTAGGGTTAGCTAGTACTAGATGTTGCTTAGTTAGTACTAGATTTTTAGTAGTAGTAGTGGTAGTTGAACTACTTTAGTTGTAGTTGAACTAGTTTAGTAAGTAAATCAATAAACTAGTTGAACTAGTTGAATTAACAGAACTAATCTATTTTTAGTAAGATAATTAATATAACTAGTTGAACTACTTTATTTTTAGAAAGAACTAGTTTTTTTTCTATTTATAGTAAGTTTATATTTAGTAAGAACTAGTTGAATTAATAAAACTAGTTGAACATGTCATATTTGTTGTTATTTTTTAGTTTAAGCAATTATTCGGGATGTATTAGTGATAACTTATATGGTTTCAGGTGACCTCCGTCGTCCCCGTCACCGACCCCCTCCGACATCCCCGCCGTCGTCCCAGTCACCGACCCCCTCCGACATTGAGGTGAGACCAGCCAAATATCCTTGTATATCTTGTGTTGTTGCTCAAATAGGATATGTGGTTGCCCAAGTGGCCGTTCATGTTCAGTTTACATCTCTGAGTGGCCTATTTTTTGCCGGAGTGTTGATTAATTTCCGTTCCGGCAAATTTCAGGTGCTCGATATGTCCTTTTTTAGCAAAGGTCATGCCGGATTTTGTCGCGAATTCTGGCATGACTTGTGCTAGAATATGTACAAGTTTAATCTTTGAATTATGATTGTAGGAAATGTCGTACTCGGACGACGACGGTCTCCCGGGGGAGTGTAGCTGGTGCCACGACGATCGAGGTATGTGCGACAGGTTCGTTCGGCTGGACGAAGATCGGCGCTCTAGCATTAAGCTCGAGGAGACCTTCGATTGTGAAATGCTACGCAACAACGACAAGTGTTTTTTTCGTAATTAAGCATGACTTCAACTATTTCAACGTCTAATTTTCATATGTTACAATTCGACTAGCTTATCCCATGCCATGCAAGACGCTATGTCTTGGAGAGGATGGGTTTTGAAGACCATGAAAATTTCGAAACAAAGAAAATACACCTAAGGACCCATCATGATATGGATTTCGAAGTAAATCTGTGCAATGCTCAGAGCGTAACTCATTTTGGTTGCCAAAATTGGGAAGCACTTTGCAAAATGTATGGTTTTTATGAGGGTATGATTGTCACCATGGATCTTGGTGATCCTGACAGTGAGGAAGACAATATGGACATTTGGGTCCTTGTTGATACGCTTCCGATTGTACCGCTATGTGAGTTTCTCAAACATAGTTATTAACTAATTTATATTGTTTATTTCAAAATAGTTGATAGCTTATTTCCGTTGACAGCTTATTTTGATTCTTCAAAGACTGTGCAGAAGATGGTAGATAAAACCCACTACACCGATGGCACCGAATTAACGTATAAGGAGAAAAATCATCTTATCGCATTTTGTACTCTTCTTGAGAATTACAATGACTATTATCGAACTCCTCCAAATTATGGTGAATACGTGCCACTAGTGCATGTGTTGAACCACGATAACTTCTCTGGAGATACCCTGGTAAGATTTTTTACTATAACGACATCCGTGCATCTTTTGCATACTTCTAAAACTAGTACATCATTGCTAACTACGAAGTTATTATTATGTTTTTCAACAGAAACTCCCGATGGATTGTGTGCCTCATCTGATGTCTCTGCATGGTCGCCTCTCAGTTCTGAACATACTGCCAGGTAAATCTATGGAGCTCACCTGTGCATATCGGATTTCTAAAACCCGTGAACACATGATCATCAAAGAATGGAAGAAATGTATGGACATTCGCAAGGAGGTTCTTGGAAGTAACATTCAGCGAAAGGCAAGAATTGGAGACAGGCTAATCTCCATTCTCCATAATGGAGAGTCAGGGGCTATCTTGTTTTTTGCTATTTTACCTTAGAAAATGTAGGAGCTCTTAATCGAATGTAATAGGTCCTATGAGGTAAAATATGTTTATTATGTGGTAATGTGTTAGAGTTGATAATGATGATCTTGAGGAGGTGTTATGTGATGTCAATGATGAAAACGATGATCTTGAGGAGGTGTTATATGACAATGATGTATTATGATGCTAAGTTGTTAATGACATGATGATGATGATGATATTATTAAATCATTGGGTGAAAGAACCGCAGATTAGTTTCAAGTGGATGGACATCCACTTGAAACTAGTCCATGGTTCTTTCACACCATGATGTAATAACTCATTATGATGTAAAAACAATCTCTAAATTCCTGTTGTATGAAAACTTGTGTAAAGGTGTATGAATACAACATGAAAAAGAAAATAAATAAAATACTAAATAATAGTAGTAGCGCGGGCGAGGAGAAGCGCTACAACTAATTACCAGTAGCGATGTTCTGAAGAAGCGCTGCTACTAAGTCAATTTAGCAGTAGCGTGGGTCAAGGCGCGCTATTGCTAAGCATTAGCTGTAGCGCCTTATCAGTAGCGCTCCTGCCCGCGCTACTGATAGGCCCAAAACCCGCACTGCTGCTAGGCTTTTCGCTAGTATTGTTCTAGGTATTTTAGTTTCAGGCTTGCATTATTTCTAGAGGCCCAAAGATTCAGTTCACCTTTCTAGGTATTTCAGTTTCAGGCTTGCTTTATTTCTAGAGGCCCAAAGATTCAGTTCACCTTTCTAGGTATTTTAGTTAGAGGCTTGCATTATTTCTAGAGGCCCAAAGATTAAGTTCCCAGTCGGCGGCAAGCAGCCCTGCTACCCATGCCGGTGTCGACCTCAACTCGCAACGGCCGGCGTCGGAGGGGTTCCCGGGGCTTGGGCTCTACAGAGCCTTCCTGCAGAGCGACCATGGCGAGCTCCTCCCTCGGTGCGTGAGGGGCTCAGGGCTCCCTCCCTATCGTGAATGACTTCCGTGATGAGTTAGCTCATTCTTTGTTTCATGAAGTGTTTTTTTTATTTTGTGAAGCTTGATTGAGACTTGTATTTTTAAGTGGGATATCTCATTTGTATGTACAAAGTAAAAATTACCGTGTTTTGCATGCTTGATTTGTATAGATGGTTCGTTTATGTCAATTGTGAGCGGGAGGAGGCCACAGAAGAGCTGGCCACACCAAGAGGGTGCTTGGACCCAAGGGACTTATTTTAGTCTGACTAAAAATAGGGTCCAAAGTAGTCAAATGATTGAGATAGAGCATTTATTGTCAATCTAACCCTGCCATCCATACACCTCTTTGGTTTAGAGTTAGTTCAGGGTTAGAATCTAACTCTAACCTCTAACTGAGTTACATTTCTCCTCGTCTCCGTTCATCGCCATCATACTTTCCCCATTCCTGTGTTTTCAATATCCTGCGAATCAAAGAGGCCCTTTTTTTGCGGGAAAAATCAAAGAGGCCCTTAGACTGGTTTAGGTCCGGTCATTTTATATAAACGTGTTATGTCCAAAATTTAACGAACGTGCTCCGGTTTCCACGAAAATAATCCGGTTTCATGTAGTAATTCATTCATTTATTTATTCTTCTGCAGGGGGTTTGCATGTAATTCGTGAGGTCTGAAATGTAAAGTACCCCGGCATATGCTCCGAGTCGTGCATGCACTATGACCCAGATGCTCTATGTCCCACATGTCGGCGAATGGGAGCACGTGGAAATATCCTAGGAGTACATATAGGAAGATAAATGCGTGAAAAAAATATGTACTGTGAAGCGTAGCCGCGGTTCGAAAAGGAGACCTAAAGTGATGACAGCTATAGGTCGCACGCACCCAACTAGTGGTACTACACATACGACTAATTTTTCGCTCAAAAAAAGAGGCACGTGTGCTCAGTACTCCTATTCTATAAACACGAGTCCCATCTGACAAGAGCGTCCGTGCTACAGCTAGCTCTCCTCCCTCGTTTCTCTCTTCTAATTCTAAACTCGGTCGACGCTCGGTGGGTGGGGTGGGTTTGCTCAACTGCGGCCCCACCTCACAGTGAAAACGTTATGACTGGAATAAAAATGCCATATACTCCCTTCCTTCATAAATATAAGCCTTTTTAGATACTAGTTCAAATGGAATACAACATAGTATCATCTTTGTAGACATAGTTTAGAGTGTAGATTCACTCATTTTGCTCTGTATGTAGTAGTCACTTGCTGGAATCTTTAGAAAGACTTATATTTGGGAACGGAGGGAGTACTATACTAATAAAACATTAAGGCCACGAGGCGATGCAGTGCTGGTTATAGGAGGCAAGTAGAAGAGATGCATCCATCGACGATGTCCACCTCCTCGACTCAGGGCACCGGCCCACCGAACGACGCCTAAGTAGCAGCGGCTTTTGTGGCCAGGTCGACGTGCTTCTGAACAATGGCATCCAAAGATTCAGCCGCTGGAAGAAGGCTAACGTCTTTCTGTCCTCGCTTGCCTTGTAGTGACCTATGTAGATGATTTCCTCGTAGACGTGGATGTGCAGGTCGACGGTTTCTTGCATGGCGAGGCGCTGCACGACGAGCGCGGCCTCGAGGTGCACATTCTTCATTGCGACCTCCGGCACCTGCAGGGCCACCAGGGCTTGAAAGAGTTCGTCACCATGTAGGTCGATGAGGTTGGCAGGCAATGAGGAGCCTGGGCGCGCGGGCTGGAGCAGTACGGCAAGGTCGTCCGCGCGCTTATTGACGGCGGTGAACTTGCGGATGGAGTTGACCATCATGTCGTCCATGCGATAGGCGAAGCTGGTGTCGGCGAGGGCTACGATGCCTGCGGTCGCCAGCACTGTCTGGAAATGCTGCACGGTGCGGGGCCGCAGGCCGGCGCCTTGGATGATTTGGCACAGCCGGCTGCTGCTCGCGTCCATCGCCTCCATAGGTGCTTGTGGCTTCTGGTCACTTGGTCTTGGATTGGAGTGAGCAGTGTTGCGCAGAGACATGGGAGTAGATGGATTGGAGTGGTGGGGCGCCTTTATTATATGAGAGTCCAAACTCTATTGCATTCACATCGTGTTGGCTCTATTTTGCTTCTCCAATTAATTTCCTCTGCATGTAATTGAGGATGCATCATTGACCGTTCAATGTCTCGGGAACCGCTACCCTCTTCCTCATTGGCATTCAAGCACCTATGGACCCGTCGACGACGAGGTGCCTATGGTGACTTCATAAATTTCAATATGATAGTGCAGTGCGTGTGTGTGTTCATAGGGGTGAGTGTATGCGCGTGTATATGAGCGCTTGCGTCTGTACTGTGTCAAAAAAAACGTAAATGCATGTCAAAAAGAGACTAGTCAGTATACTCAATATTGTGCACCTCGGAGAGGAAAACGATAGAACTAGTACGTATTTATTTACGGTGCAGATTCACTCATTTTGCTCCATATGTACTCCGTCTCGGTGTAGTCTAGTCACTTGTTGAAATCTCTAGAAGGGCAAAAACTCCTTTCTAGTTTACAGGGCTATACTAGCAAGTAGTTGTACGTACTAGTACAATAGTGGGCTCACATAGCAATTTTGTCTCATGCAAGAGTCTGGCTATATGCGTGCTCCAATGTTCGCAACTGCAATGTTTGGTTTGCGCTTGGCTCTTCGCCTCTTCGAGAAGACGAACAATGATGTTACTACTACTACTTCTACAGTGTCGAATCCACTATTGCATGTCTGTCCACCGCGAGCGGGACGGATAGCTTGTTGTAGAAGTAATACTAAGCAAAAGCCTATCCTTGTTTGCGAGCAACCGCGCACATGGGCGAGGGAGACAAGCTTCTCCTCGTTGTACGATTTGATGCGACACATCATAGCACTGGCCCCACATGCTTGCCTCTAAACTTGGCTGAAAGACCCGTAGTGTACAATATATTTGCTGCAACCTCTAACATTTACCCACCACAAATTAAAATATATGTGGCCGTATGCATCGTTCTGATGCAGAGGCTGGGGAGTCCCCCCTTTAAAAAAACAAATTAAAATATATATTCCCGTCTTGACCAGATGAGCGTGCAAACTACTCCCTCCGTTCCAAAATAGATGACTCAACTTTGTACTAACTTTAGTATAAAGTTAGTACAAAGTTGAGTCATCTAAATAAAGTTAGTACAAAGTTGAGTCATCTATTTTGGAACGGAGGGAGTACAATCACCTGGGTGACAGGTAGGGCCAGAACACTATTTTAATTTTTTTTAAACTTTGAGACGGCCACATAGCATGGAGCCGACCCCAACGATTTTAGGCTTACATGCACGGTACAAGCTATCCTAGACTACTCTACACATGAAACTGCCACACGTGCGTCCGGGCTGCGTTTGGCTCTTCGCCTCTTCGGGAAGTCGAACAATGATGGAGTACTACTGCACTAGAGGAGCACTACAGTACGCTTCTGGCCATCTGACACCGATTGAACTGTTGCATGTCCATCGCGTGCAGGAGGAAGAGCGTGTAGCGAAAGCTTCTCCTAGTCTTGCCAGCCACCACGCTCATGGAGAGGGAGGGACGCTCCTGCCTTTGCGTGTATGACAGGTGGGCCCGACATGTGTGTGGCCAACCTGTCATACAGCCAAAGGTAGGTGCAGTTAAGTCCGCGAGGGAGAGGATAATCAAACTTCTCGTTGATGTACGAGTTGACGCGACACATCAAAGCACTACACTCGATATATTTTAATAATTTGCGTTTACCGATGCATTAATTACAACGCATGCATGCATGCCGTGACTCTTCTTTTGATACTACCTCCATTTCAGTTTACAAGTCCTGCGCATATACCTAGGTTGCCAATTTAATCACCTTAATATAAACTATATACCAAAAAAATTGTATCTTTTGAAAATAGAACATCTAAAGTTTATATTGGTATACTTTTTGTAATACTAGCAAAAGAGCCTGTGCGTTGCTTTGATAACAATATTTTTAAAATATTTAATAGGTAAAATTAACATCATATTTAGATTCCATTTTTCTAATAAAATTTCATATACAATATGTTAAAATCGAAGTTACGGTTTAAAAGATACAGATAATTTAGAAAATCATTTGGTTTGACTCAAATATATTCCAAATTAATATTTTAATATACATAAAATGTAAAAATAATCTCATATTCATATTCTACATATTTTTCTAATCAAATTTCATATATAACATGTTCAAATCGGAGTTACGATTTAAAAGATATGGATGATTTTAAAAAGTAATTGTTTGACATAAATATGATCCGCGGATGAATTACCTAAAACATCAGGTTTTTTTTCGAAAAATGTAAAATAACAGTTCGGGTGTGACTTAAATTCGGATGGTGGGTTGGTTTCAAGAAAAGACAGGGACTTTTATGTAAAATACAAAAATAACGATTCGTTTTAACTTAAAACAGGACTGCGGGGTGAATTCTCTGAAATAGAGGGACTTTTCTAAAAAATGTCATGATGGACGAAAGACACCCAATTTGCTTTATTATTAGGTAAAGATATGACTTGTACTCCCTCCGTTCCTAAATATAAGTCTTTGGAGAGATTTCACTATGGACCACATATGGAGCAAAATGAGTGAATCTACACACAAAGTGCATCTATATACATCCGTATGTGGTCCATAGTGAAATACCTACAAAGACTTATATTTAGGAACGGAGGGAGTTTTAGGTTGGTCAAATTGATGACTTAGGGGTACGCGCATGCCCTGTAAACTGAGAGAGAGGTAGTACTTGCATGTGTTGATTTAATGCACCTTGAAGTAGTACTCCCTCCGTTCCTACATATAAGTCTTTGTAGGGATTCCATTATGAATTACATACGGATGAATATAGATGCAATTTAAGTGTGGATTCATTCATTTTGCTTCATATGTAGTCCAGCTAGTGAAATCTCTATAAAGACTTACATTTAGGAACGGAGGGAGTATAAATATGTGACGATAAAGCTTTGTAATACCCCGGCCCAAGTCGAGAGATGGTTGTGCACGAGGAGGGCAAGATCATGCAGACCGAACAGGACCCGACGATGGAGCTCTCTAAGGTCTCGATGGACCTCACCGTTCTCCACTGCCCCTTGTGCCTCCTCCCCTTGACGCCTCCAGTGTATGAGGTTCGAATACACCTCGTCCGTTCGGTTGATTGAGCAAGGTGTAGGTTTCTTGATTGATGTGTTGTTCGATTGATTTCTGAAGTGCAAGGTAGGGCACCTGGCCTGCGCGGACTGCCGTGTCGAGCGCCTCGGGAACCAGCGGCAGTGCAAGAAGTGCAAGCACGGTGGTGGCTTCGACGTGCGGAACATGGCGATGGACTCCGTCCTTTCGTCGGTGAGGGTGGAGTGACCGCACGAAGGCTGTGGGCTCTACATCACTTACCACAAGCTCGCCGATCACCAGAGCGTGTGTCCGCTCGCGCCTTGCAAATGCCCCGTGCCTGTCTGCGGCTACGAAGGCCCGCCGCCGGAGCTCTACCACCACATCAGCACTGCGCATCCCATGCCCGTGGACAGGATCCAGTACGGCAAGGTGCTCCAACTGCAAGTGCCACTGTCGGAGCCACGTCTCTTGTTGTTCGCGGAGGAGGACCACCGCGTGTTTTTCTTGGTTGGCGGCGTGCTCGACATCGGCGCGCCTATCGCCGTGTTGGTCTTCTGCATCAGAGCGGGGGCGTCCCCACTGCCGCACTACTTGGCCAAGCTGTGGGTGAACGGCCTGCCGCGGGAGCCCAAAGGCACGACCGATGCTGTCAAGGTGGAAATGAAGGTGACAAGCAGCAAGGATCCCGGCGACGTCGACGTGCAGGAGCTGACCTTCTTGGCAGTTCCACCCAAGCTGCTGGCCGGGGCTAAGCTTGTGTCCCTCCACATTCAGATTGACAAGCTCACGTCCTAAATGTTTCTACAGTGCCTTCTGTTTATCTTAGTAATATGCTAATATAGGGATTACTTTGGTCTACTTTAGCTTAAGAAATGGTGGGTTTTGGTGGCGATGCAGCAATTACTTCGACATCAGATCAGTAATTTCCAACAGTCGAACGGATATTTTGTGTCTGTTGGATATAAAGTTCCTTTGGGTAAGAAGTACTACTTGTCATCAAAATGGATAAAAGGAGATGTATGTAGACGTATTTTAGTTCTAGATACGTCCCTTTTTATCCATTTTCATGACAAGCACTCCCTCCATTCCACAATACATGCCTTCCGTTTGTCAAAATATAGATGTATCTAGACATGTTTTAGTATATAGGTACATCCATGATAGAGCCAATCGGATGGTTGAGAACACTACAATTCGTAGCTACAGATGCGTGTGTGACTCCCAGATGCAGAGGCCGGGGGTCATCATCCTCCTTTTCGAGAAAAAACAGACGCGTGTGCGAGAGGACGAGTGTGTGCGTGCACCTCTTCTCTTCCTGTATAACGTACTACTAAACTCAGAGTACAAGTTTTTTTGGGTGGCACGATGGTGCGTGCGAGCAGTCCCGAGAGATAGGTTTAATGCGTCTGAAAAAAGGACTAGCCTGGAGCTCGCCACGCGGCTATTCCCGTCGAACGCCCCATTAACTGTAAGATATGTATACGACGGTGCCAGTTATTGCACGTACACAACATTACTCCCTCGTTTCCAGTTTACAGGGCTTAATTCAAAAATCTCACCAACCAAGATGGTGAGTGGTGGAATAATTTTTATAGTTTGCAAAAGCACCTAATTAATGCTCTTGTTTTTCTCAAAAAATTATGTTTATCAATGCATTAATTGCAATGCATGCATGCATAAAGTACATGCATTGGTCAATTTTCTCTTAATACTTGCATGCAATTATTTAATGCACCTTGGAATCTGAACATGTGTTGGGGAACGACCAAATTGAGCCTTGTAAAATGGAAAAACTAAAATTTTGAGATAAGCTCTATAAAATCGGAAAGGAGGGAGTAGAAAAAGAAGTACTCCATCCGAGAATAGTGCCGCACTTCGAAACTAGAACCGTCAATAAATTTTGAGCTTGCGTCTTGTCACATTCCAAATTACTCCACGCTATATTGAATTGCAAACCTGTTCACACCGATCACAACCTAAACGGTTTCCCACTTAGGAGCGTATTAGTACCATGCTATATTGAATTCCAAACCTGTTCACAACCTAAACGGTTTCCCACTTAGGAGCGTATTAGTACTTGGTTATAAATACTAGTATGCCAAGATGACTGCACATTCCTCCTCAACTCCTCATCCACAAAATCAAACAAGTCATTCAGCATCCTTCCCTTGTGTCTGCCATGGCCAGCGTGAGTTCTGGGTCGAGAGACTGCCACCAGGGATAGGCGAGCATGGAAGCGGAAGCACGAGAGATGTCCCTCCTTGCTGCGAGAGCAGCCGACATGTCCGGCCGCACGGAAGTAGCAGCACAGAGGTCCCGCAGCGCCGCTTAAGTAGCACGGAGGTCCCGCGCGCCATCGATGCAGCAGACTGGTCCAGTCGTGTCGCGGAAGCAGCAGAGATGTCCCGTCGCGCCACGAATGCAGCAGAGATGTCCCGCCACGCCGCGGCGTACTGGGAAAATTTCTCACGGGCAGGCGACGACTGTTACAGGCGCATGCATGCGATCGTCCATAGCCAGATGGATCAGATCTCCGGCTGGGAGAGGTTGCAGGACAACGTGAAAGCCTCATTTGAACAGGCCACCGGTGTCATCCGACAACTAAGGGAGGGCAATGAGAGGCTTCGGGCCGAGCGCAACCTGCTCAGGGAGAAGATCGTCCGAAGTGCAAACCAGCAGGAGGAGACTAGTGCCTTGTTGAAGAGGACCGGCATCATTGTCAAGAAACTTATGGACGAGAATGACATGCTCCGCAGCGAGCACCAAAGGCTGGTGGAGGAATCCCTGGATGTTCTCAAACAACGTCTTGAGGAAACAAAAGAGCTCATCGCCGATCACCACGGAGACTAGTTCTCGCGGCCTGCAGCAACGCATCAAGAAAGTAGAGATCAGCGAGCCAGATCCTTGTCTTCCTTCTTCTTTTGCCCTTGTGTATTTCGGGCGTAGCTGCATGTGGCTTTTTAAATTATCTTTCTAATTATCTAAGACAATTAATCGTCCTTATCTTTCTGTGGAAGATCAATGTTGCGAGGCTGGAATGAAGAAAACTCTTGCTGTGGCGACCCTGGCGTTACTGTTCTTCTAGTTGCTGCTAGGCTTCCTTCAGTTTCCTTGTTCCTTTTGATGTAATAATCGGTTTAGGATGTGGATTGTGTCATCGGTTGTGAAATGTTGGGTTCTAGCACGGATGTTTGGCCTTTGTTGGCCTCTTGGGATGTTGCGATTTCAATCTGGTAGCTTTTAGTCCTTCGTGTTAGGCTAGAGTTGTGCTGAACTTCTAGTGAATTGTGGTGGTTTTCAGTAATGAAAATCGGAAGGGGCAAGCCCTTCTTTGATCAAAAAAATTTAATCGTCCTTATATATTCATCAGTCTTGCTATAAGTCACAGTAGATGCTATATAGGTCCGTCGGATCTTACATCAAGATCCGTGCTTTCAAATTTTCTTTTTTCTCTCTTAAATCTCAGTCGAGTGAGACATAGCCACGCCATTAAATAGAGGCTCGGGCGCCATTAATGGAGACCTTGGGAGAGAGGTGGACGGCAGATGGAGGTCAAAGGGCTCTCCTCCAGATAAGCACGCGCAGGGGTCTAATCGCACGCCTCTCGTACTCAAATAGCTACCCTGCACGACGCCTCCTAGCTAATAAAAAATGGGGACGCGTGGCGGCACGTAAATGGTACTAGTAAGTAGAACGCCCACGATTTCAATAATACTTGTGTTTTCGATTGTAACGTGACAACACTTGTTCCAAAATGACTTTGTTGATTGTTAATGTGTGCGCCTTCGCAAATCGGACTGCAAATTTACCACAACATGTTGGTGCCATGTCATGGAACCAAGCCAAGTTTCATTATTTTCATGCGTGTTTTGGATTTACAGGAATTAAAAAACTAAGCTTCTCAATGTTTCCAACCCAGCCATGACGCCCAGAATTTTGAATTTCATTCCCATTTCTTGCATGGAACCTAGAAATTTACCCGAGGACACACATGTGATTTTTCAACCAACTTTGGTGCACTAGAACATGTGCTTGTATTTGAAATTTTAATTATGCACACAAAGGTGACACGTTCCCTCCCAGAACCACGAGCCTTCTTGAGAGAAGCTCCAATTTGCAAGAAGCTTATACCAAAATTTGTTCCTATTCGGCGAATTTTTTTACCACGGCATGGTACTACCATGACATGACACCATGCCAAGTTTCATGATTTGAAAACAAAGTTTCTCAATGTTCTCGACCGAGCCACGATGCCGAGATGTTTGAATCTTATTCTCATTTTTTGCATGCGACCTACTCCCTCCTTCCATCTATATAGGGCCTAATGTGTTTTTCAAGACAGCCTTTAACTATTGACAAGATTAATAGCACATGAGATGTATACTATGAAAATTATATTATTGGAAGCTCCTTTGACATACAAATTTTAAGGTATGCTTTGTGTAAGTTGCATGTCATATATTATTGCTCGAACGTTTGGTCAAAGTTAGCCTCGAAAAATGCATTATGACCTATATAGATGGAAGGAGGGAGTAGAAATTCACCCGAGGACACAAATGTGATTTTTCAACCAACTTTGGTGCACAGGAGCATGTGCTTGTACTTCAAATTTGAATTATGCACATTAAATGACCAAAAACTCAATTAATATGTAAATAAGGCCAAACGAAGCCGGAATAATTCCAAAATTTAACAGGGCACTCATGTAGTTCTATGTTGCCTTTGTAAATAAACTCAAGGGGGACAACGTATATCGTTTCACACTCAAAGGTGGCACGTTCCCTCTCAGAACCACGAGCCTTCTTGAGAGAAGCTTCGGTTTGCAAGAAGCTTATACCAATATCTGTTCCTATTCGGCCATTTTTTTACCACAACATGGTAGTACCATGACATGACATCCATGCCAAGTTTCATGATTTTCAAACATGTTTTGGATTTACAAGAATTTTAAAACCAAGTTTGTCAATGTTCTCGGCCGAGTCACGACGCCCAGATGTTTTAATTTTATTTTCATTTCTTGCATGGGACCTACAAATTCACCCGAGAACACAAATGTGATTTTCAACCAACTTTGGTGCACGAGAGCATGTGCTTGTAGTTCAAATTTGACTTATGCACATTAAATGACCAGAAACTCAATTAATGTATAAAAACGACAAACGAACCCGTAATAATTCCAAAATTTAACAGTGCACTAATGTAGTTCTATGTTGCCTTTGTTAAGAAACTCAAGGGGGGGGGCAGCATATATCGTTTCACACTCAAAGGTGGCAAGTTCCCTCTTAGAACCACGAGCTTCCAAATCAGCCCAATTTTTTACCACAACATGTTAGTGCCATGACATGAGACCATGCCAAGTTTCGTGATTTCCAGCCGAGTTTTGGATTTACATGAATTTAAAATCTAAGTTTCTCGATGTTCTCGGCAGAGTCATGACGCCTAGATGTTTGAATTTCATTCTCATTTCTTCCATGGGACCTAGAAATTCAACCAAGGACACACATGTGATTTTTCAACCCACTTTGGTGCACCGGAGCATGTGCATGCAATTCATATTTAGATTATGCACATGAAAAGTCCATAAACTCAATTAATGTATAAAAAGGCCAAATGAACCCGAAATAATTCCAAAATTTAACAGGGCACTTATATAGTTCTATGTTGCCTCTATAAATAAAATCAGGGGGAGGTAGCATATATCATTTCGCACACAAAGGTGACACGTTCCCTCTAGGAACCACGAGGCTTGTTGAGAGAATCTCTAGTTTTGCAAGAGGCTTATACCAAAACTTGTCCCAATTCAGCCAAAAATTATACGTATGAAAACAGGGTTTAGATTATCCCGAACATCTCGCTACCTAGACCAATAATGTACTATGATTTGACTTCAACATAAAATGGATACAAATATTTGAATTGGAGAGCGTATGGTACATGTAGTTCAAGTGAAATATGATTACTTCTATATGCATGTCTTTTTGTTTTCAAGATAATATTTAAATTACTGTATAACTTGACAACAATCGTATTCAAATAAGGAAAATAGATTCAAATTTAGTCCATATGGTAGACGAAAGTATATATGTTCACATGGTGGAGTAAAATGTTCATATATGATGGAAGATCAAAATGTACGACTACATCAATTATAACCGCAAGGTCACCTAATAATATATTCGAATTCAACATAACATGGATTCAAAAATTGAAATTCAAGATCATGGCATCTGTAATCATATAAAAAGTGACATTACTCTTTCTTTGGTGGGAACTGATTTGTTTTTTGTTGTTGTTGAGGGAAGTGCGAATCGATTTGGTACTGTGCAGGGTAATCTTGTTCTCCCAATTTTTTTACATTTTTCTTGTAGTTTTTTCAATGGCATCTATAGCAATATAGTGAAAGGGGACATGACTCTCTTGTGTCTTGTATGAAATGTTTTTTGTACATGTTAAGTTTGTTCTGCCGAACAAGGAATCCGCACCTTGTTATCCCGAAATTTTCAAGCTCGAGTATCTTTTGTCTCACCTGCTTTGAAACTCCCACTTCTTCAACCCGCGCTGCGCCTTGTTATCCCGAAAGTTGGACGCGCGCGAGAACCCCCTCCTCATTCGAAATCGCTCCCACAGCCCAGACACACGAAATCCCCCTTCTACCCCTCAGCCGGAAATGAAGCTCCACGTCGCGGTGTCAAAACCGGTGGGGGTACGCTGGTAACTTACCCTACATTTCGGATAAGCGCGTCCCTAAGCTTGGCTCCCCCCTCCCCCTTCGCCCCCCCATTCATACACCGAGGCCGCCAAAACCTGCGAAACCCCACGCTCCTCCGTCGGCCTCCCGACCGCCGCCCAGCCGGAGGACTCTTCCCCGACTACGCCGTCCACCACAACATCTCGCCGTCCCTCATCCACCGCACCGGATGAGGATCCGTTGTCGATCTTGTCGTCCCACCGGATCAGCCGCCCTGTCCTCCACCTCCAAGGAGCTGCCCCGATGTTTGCCTCGTCTATCGCGCCACCTCAATCCCCATAGCGCCGTCTTGACCTGCCCCACCAGAACCGCATCACCCTCACCAATTTCTCTGATGAAGCCGAGGCCAACTCGGCGCCACCAAGGAGGTTCTGCACTCACCGCTGCATTTTATCTTTTATTTGATCTCACGGGGCTGCCGATGCTCGATACTAAGCAGACATGGCGTCTCCATCGATGGCGCCGTCGTCGGCCACATCATCCACGACATCTCTCCCCCATATTGTTGCTTCCTCGACGGCGACTTCCACAACGGCACTAGCTGCAGCTGCTCCGGCTCTCGCTCGCGTTGTGGCTCTGTTCTTGCTGTCGATCGCGCTGCTGCACTGCTCCTGCTTTTGTTCGTGCTGCTACTCTGCTCTTGCTCTCGCTTGCGCTGCTGCTGCTGCTGCATGACCTCCGACACCAACAGGAGTTGCTGCTTTAGCACTCGCTCGCGATGCTACTGCACGACTTGCTCTCTGCTAGTGCGTTCCCTACTCGAGCGTCTGCTGATTTAGATCACTGCTTCTCTGCTACTAGTGCTCGAATGCCCTAAACATCTATTGCAATGCTCTGTTACTAGTTCAATCAGTTTCGATAGTAAAATTCAGTTTCGACTGTGAAGTTCATTTTCTTCAGTTAAGTTCAGAGTGAACAGTACTTACAACATCTGTCGGAGCGGCCATGACAAGGCTGATGCGTTTTACATCTAGCACTTTTTGGTGATGTATTTTACATCGTCTATTGTAGATGATATTAGGATCCCTCTTCAGATTAACATTCTCTGTCTTGTCTTGCTTCAGCCTCGTCGCCGTACACCTTAGTGGAGCTGCTCCAACGATGGAACCGTCCATCACAGCGGAGTAGTACCCTCGGCGCCATTTCCAGAGGCCTCGGATCTTCTTCCCCGCCTCCGACAGTACACCTGCATCATCACCATCCTCCACGTCCAACCCAATGATGCTGAGGTCCACAAGGCTATGCCAAAGAGGTTGTACACTCACCGCATCACTTTGTTTCTCCATTCCTCTGTTCTTCCACTTCATGTGAGCCAAATACCCTGGTTGACTAAAATCATATGTTTCCAATTGCTCTGTTTTGCACGTGCATTCCTATCCTATTCCTATGTTTTTCCTGTCACTGTGTTTATAGAATCCTCCAATTCTAAGGAGCCCTTACAGATTTACTTCATTTTTAGATTGGCGTCAAAGAAAACTCTGTTTGTCATGTCCTTCTCCTGCCGTGCCATCATCCACCCCACCTGAGGTGCACCATTGACAGAAGCATTCACTGCAGCAGAGATCCCCCCTGCAGACTTTCTTTCGCCGCCTCAGATCATCTTCCCCGTTGCCGGCAGCCACGCTAACTGCAATACGATCATCGACTGAGCAGATGAACCTGACGACTACACAGTTCCAGAAGAGAGGTCACAGTCTTTCGGTTTGCTTATGTTATACATCAGTTATTATTACATGCTACTTTATCGTTCAATCTTGAGTTTTGAATTGCCCATGGGTCTCATATCGAGCCAGCAATGAATAGTATCTGTCTACTATCTGGTTCATCTGGGGTCTTCTATGTGGTTCATGTTGGGTGGGCAACAAACAATAGATGATCCATTGTCTATCTTTTTAAACTGAAGCTATAATCTACCTGCTAACATTAGTTTTGGTTACATCCACTCGTTTGCTACCATCAATCTTGATTTTTGCATGCACCCCTTAGGTCTTACAAAATCTAACTTTTTTTATTATGCATGTCAGATATTGTACACAATCGTACTGAACATGTAGAGAAGAAGAGAAGACTGTTGCGTGCGAATATAATGTCATGCAGACGCTGCTCCATGGTGGGCGAAGTGCCCCCTCTCCTGCATTTCCAGATTGTATTCCAGAGGAAGATAACTGTTCAGATGGAGATTCAGAAGGAGCCGACCACGCCTGTTTTACCACCTGAGGTGTTTGCTCTAACCTGGCATGCTGATGTTGGTCATATCATGCATATGGCGCCTTGCATTGCTTACATTATACATCTTACATGTCATCAACTTAGTTTAGATTTGCTTTGTGTGAATGCCACCTGGGTTTCCGTATCACACTCGCACCATTCCTAAATATTTGTCTTTTTAGAGATTTCAACAAGTGACTACATACGGAACAAAATGAGTGAATCTACACTAAAATATGTCTATATACATCCATATGCGGTAGTCCATTTGAAATCTTTAAAAAGACAAATATTTAGGAATGGAGGGAGTATATGGGAATTATGCAATGCCATCTTCTTTAGCCAGGCATCATATACGTGAATCATGCAATGCCATCCTATTTAGCCAGTCATCGTATATGTGAATTGTATCGTGCCATATTTTTTTCCATAATGTATTCCATTTGTCAAGAATGTTTATACATTCATCTACTCTTCCTGTGCATCAGCCATTTGAGTCAGTCATGGGAAAATCTGGAGTGAAAACAAGGTCTTCTGAGCCGTCAGTGCTACCCGTCGATGCAGATTTCTTGCTGGTTACAGATACCTCCTCAGAGGAGGATTCAGAGAGAGATGACCAGTCGTATTCCCCCCGAGGTGCATGCTCTAACTTGGCTGGGTTATATTGCTCATATCATGCATATGGTGTCTTGCATTGCCATGCATCTACTTAGATTAGACATGCTTTGTGTGAATGCCTCCTGTTTGCTTTCTATATCAGAAATGTGAATTATGCAATGCCATGTTTTTCAGCCAGTTATCATATATGTGAATTATGCACCGCCATGGAGCCAGACATCATATATGTGAATTATCGCATGCCATCTTTTTTTTTCATTACGTATTCCATTTGTCAACAATCTGTGTATATTGAACTACTCTTCTTGTGTATCAGTCATTTGAGCCGGTTATGGAAAAATCTGGAGTGAAAACAAGGTCTTCAGAGCAGGCAATGGTACCTGTTGAAGCATATATCTCGATGGTTACAGGGAGCTCCTCAGAGGAGGATTCCAAGACAGATGACCAGTCCTATATCCCACCTGAGGTGTATGTTCTAAGTTGCAATGTTTATATTTCTCATATGATGCATATGGTGTCTTGCATTGCTTAGTTTAGACATCATATGCACAATATTGAATTCTATCTGCTTAGTATAGAGATCATACATGCGAGTGCCAGCTGCTTAGTATATGAATCAATTATGTCAATTATATCATGCCATCCTGTATACTTAGACAACATGTATGTGAATTATTTCATCCCAACCTATTTTAGAAAGACATCATATAGTTTTGTCATGTCATCTTGTTTAGGTACACATCATATGTTGAATTATGCCATTATATCCTGTTAAGTTATCCATCATATATCTGAAACTGTGTCATGCTATCCTGTTTAGTTAGGCATCATATATGTGAAATTGTGTCATGCTGTCCTGTTTGGTTAGACAACATATATGTGAATTACCACATCTGTCTATCATACAATGTTTGTACGTTCAATTTCTTTTCTTGTTTATCAGCCATTTGAATTGGAGGGGGTGATGGCAGTATCTAAGGGAGCAAAAACCCGTTCTTCACAAAAGACAGTGCTACCCGTCGATGTAGATAGAACCATGGTTGTACTGGCCCACAAACTAGCCCCACCACACATAATCGAGACTCTTCCAGATTGCACACTTACACCGTTGGGCAGAGAACCAGCTACAACCCATCTAACCGCAACCCCAGCGGATAGTAACCCACTTATAGTTGACAAAGCACCATGTCCACCATAGAGTACCCCCACACGAGCAGTTTGTAAAGCTACTGCAGTGCCCAAAGCACGAAGACCACCACAGCTAACCCAAACTCCACGTTTAAAGCAGAAGAGCAACTGTTCTCAGGTCAGATTCCGTAGCTATGGTCCATACTCCTTTGCTGTTGCATAACTATATTTACTCATAGCAACTACTTTCGAATTTGCAGGATCCAATTGAAACTCCAATGGTGCAACATGTATGTTTTAAACCTATTTCTTTAACTGGATTGCTGTTCTAACTTCTTGCTCTATGTTGATTTCAGTTTAAGTTGTATAAATAGTTATGTTCTCATAAGCCACGCATGTACATGACGCATTGAGCCACGCATGTACACAAGCCAACGCACTAACTCCATCCGATCCAACTCATGCACATACGCGCACAGCATGGAGCACACAACACACGTAAAACAACACGTGCATGCACACACGCTCGGCCATAGAATGCACGTGAATAACACATGCATGAGCACACACTCGGCTACATGGAGGCATGCGCCATCCGTGACGATGTCCGGTTCGTCATGCTACGGTGAAGCTTGCACGCAACGGCGCATACGCATCTCTTGCAGCACCTCTTTGCCGTCGTTGCTCAACTACTAGTCGGAGACGAAGACGACCGCCGCCTCGGCCTTAGAGGTAGCACCGATGGAAAAACAGACACGCTGCACGCACACGAGCACGTACAGAGTGCCCACGACATGGTGGTGGTGCGTCCCCAGTCGCCTCTACTCCTTCTGTACATGTTGTCTATCAAGGCAGCTGCATGCTAATGATGATGTGGGTGAGATCTTCTAGGACTCAGATGATGACGAGGAAAATTATGAGACACAAGGTGACGTACACCGTCAAGGTCCATGGTCAAGGGGGTGCTAGTAAGTGCTTAGATGTGCTTAGAGCAAGTACAATAGAGTTGAGTCAGCGGGCTATAAGGAATAAACTAGTATATTTCTGCTTAATTGGAGGAAAGAGAAGAGGAGAGAGAAGGTAAGAGGGCTCTTCGTGAAGAGCCAGCTCTAGCACGTGCTCCTAGGCACTTTGTGAGAATGAAAGGTGGGCCACATAATAAAAAAGTAGTACACTCTTTTGATCTACTATTGTACATGTTGACTATAAGATGGGATCTAGATGACATGGCACTGGCTTATAGCCAGCAGCTGGCTATACTATTAAC
Organism: Triticum aestivum; assembly: GCF_018294505.1. Lineage (NCBI taxonomy): Eukaryota > Viridiplantae > Streptophyta > Magnoliopsida > Poales > Poaceae > Triticum > Triticum aestivum. The sequence continues at coordinate 241,281,354 of NC_057801.1, forward strand.
CATGCTCTTAGATGAGGTGCTAAGTGCATTAAATGGCTTAGTAACTCAAGTCTTCAATGCATAGGTGCTTAGTTTATTGGTGCCACATCATATTTTATGCCTACGTGGCAGGCTTTGCAGCTATACATGGTGTAGCACTGGGAGAGGCCAAGGCTGGTCATAGTGGGGAGTAACTTATACTGTAACATATTACTATGTTACTCTAAACATCTCTATAAACTGGAAAGGAGGGAGTAGTAACATAGACTAGTGTCATATGCAGAGTATGGGAGCACATGATGGCCCTGTTTGGATCCGAGAGTTAGAGTTAGTTTGGGTTAGTTTGGACTCAACTAACCCAAAAATATCCAAACAGGGAGGGTTACTTTGGGTTAGATGCATCTAACCCACTCAAAAAAACTTCGGACCGATCCCAAGTTGGCTTCTCACCTTCTTGGCCCCACAAAAACCCCTCCCCCCTCCCGCGCGCGCTTCCCGCCCGGCGCCAGCTGAGCCCGCCGCTCCACATTGATGGCAAGTCAGGGCGACGCGACCTCTCACTGCTTCCGCCGTTGAAGCGGCGCGCCGACCGAGGGCACCGCCCGCTGCACGCCTGGCATTTTAGACTACACAGTGGAGAGTAACTTTAGAGCAAGTACTACAATTAGATGACATAAGCATGCTATAAGGATTTAAATATAGTATTTGTGCTTAGTTGAAGGAGACAGAAGAGGAGAGAGAAGAGAAGCGGATTGTAAACGTGTAGCCGGTTGTACTCCAACATACTTTCTGAGACAAAAGGTGGTGCCTTTATTAATGATATAGTATTTATACTAAAGGGACTAATGGACGCCTTATTTACTCCATTTTTTGAGACAAACCTTGGTGGGGCGATTATTGACTTGGATGTGGTGTTTGGGGGGGCAAAGGCCTACTATTATACTCGCACGACCGACCTGACATGCTCTACACTAGGCCGATGTATCATATGGTTTCGCACCATTCCAGATCTTAGCGCGGCCACGCAATTCTTCTCTAGCCCTCCTTCCGGCGTGCACCACGAGAAGGGACAATAGTCCTCCGAACCCTGCCTTTCGTGATCCTGTACGGGAGAGGGGCAATCAGGATTTTGGGGAGCACACTCCTGTGACTGCTGCCAGTGACGACTTCCTCAACGACAGCCTTCTTCCCCGACCTCAGTAACCTCTTCATCAACGACATGAGTGACAACATCAACCACATCGGTTCTGCCCCGCTGTATAGTATGTGATTCTGTCCTCCTGGTTTAGTCCGCATCATTACTTTGATGTTTGCAATTGTCGTCATGATCTATTTACTACTGATTCGGATTAAATATCATACTAAATTGCTCATATATTCAACAATCCAATCCAAAAACCTGATTATAGGCAATTTACTCCGAGTGGTTTTGCTGTGCTTTTGAAGCCGCCTGGCGCACAAGAACAGTATATTGGTTTCAGATCATGTACTGCTATGACGCCACTAAGGGTAAGCCTGAGGGCGATCTTAATCCTACATAGCAGGAAGCTTTTTAGAACATGGATACCCTCTTCAAAGCCGCCCTGCTGAGTGGTCTTGACGATTCCATTGTGGATTCATATATGTCGTTTGACAGCAACAAAGACATGTGGGCTGCGCTCGAGGCCACGTTTGGGCCTTCGGGCGCTAGCAATGAGTTGTACGTCATGGAGCAATTCTGTGACTACAAGATCACTGATGAGCGCTCTGTTGTTCAGCAGACTGATGAGATACAGTCACTCTCTAAGGAACTTGAGTACTTTAAGTGTGTGTTGCCGGACAAATTTTTTGCTGGGACCATCATTGCCAAGCTTCCACCTTCGTGGAACGATTTTGCTACTTCTCTAAAAAACAAGAGACATGAGTTTTCTGTTTTGGATCTCACTAGCACTCTTGATTTTGAGGAGAAGGTGAGAGAAAAAGACACACGTGCTCCGGTCACTGAGGGAGCTTCTAGTGCCCACATGGTACACGAGAAGAACTTCCAGCCCAACCAGCCCCAAAACAACAAGAACAAATCTCAGGGGAAAGGCAAGTTTGATGCAAAGAACAAGCTGTCACATTCTACCAACTTCAAGAAGAATTCTCATAACGGGAAGGGATACAAACCTCAATTTTGGTAGCATCGCACAAAATTTATATGGCTGCATCTACCTGCTGTCAGCTAACCTCATGGTGCTCCAGGTATTCCTACATTTGTAACTAGGTACAATGAGCACCGCAAGATGAAATTAGCTTATTCGTACATTGACTTGCTGAATGCAGTGCGGAACGATCCTGTCATGTGTGGAGGAACAAACAAGCAGTGCAGCCGAAGGTGGAAATCAACCAAGGACTTATGAAATTATATATAATCTTCCTCAGGCAGGTCAGTATCCCCTTCGTCCAGATGATCGTGTTTTGTCATGCCGAGCTATTGATATGTGCTACTGTTTTGCAACATCGTTTAAGTATAGCTACTGTTTTCCTATCTTTTCAGATTCAGGACAATGAATATGATTTCAGGGGAACTGCACAATATGGACTCATGTTGAGTCATCTCTATTGCCTCATGTGTTTGCAGCAAATGTGTCAGCATCAATTGCAAGATGAGGCAGCTAGCTAGCTGTGTAGTTGACATGCTCAAAGTGCTCGCAACATTGAGAAGAAACAAGCATGCCCGGGAAATTAATGCGTGCACAGGGAGGCCCTTTGCTCAGAGAAGCATTGACCGATTTTCTTTATTTCCACACCTTCTCATAGCTTTGTATTGGTTATAGTATGGTGAATCATTGAGATGCATAGACATGCTGAACTTTTGTTCTTCTGAATGTTAGTTTAATGTGAGTGTCTGCATCCAGTACCGCATCCTCTAATTTGGTGGATGCACACAGAGAAAATAAATCTCCTTAATTTACTCCATAACCGCCCTATTAAATAAGCCTAGTAACAAACCAGGCGCATGCAGTGGCCGGCGGGCACATGCATCCTGCATGCATGGCTAGTCAGCCATGCCCATGCGCCAGCTCCAATGCAGCAACGCAAAAGAAGAGAGTGGTTCTTGGGAAAAAGCGAGTAGTTAGTGCAGCGAGCCTTATAAACATGAACAACTCGCTCTCCCGCTTCTGTCTCCCCACCCAATTCCCCCCGCTCCCCAATCTTCCTCACTCGTCCAGAAAACCCCGCTCACCTTCTTCCTCACTCGTACAGAAAAGTCCTTCTCCTATTCTTCCACTCCTACAGAAATCCCCAGCCCTCCTTCTTCCCCACTCGCACTGCCACTAGGCTCGTCTCTGGCTACATGGCTCAAACCCGTGAGCTCGGCGCGACGCCCACAAGGAAAATGGAGTCGGCTGGCCCCAGCGCCAAGAAGATGAGGTTCCCGCCAGCGGCGATGCCGGTTGTAGATCCCGCACCCGGTAGCGCGGGGAGAAGTGGCGAGCCCCCCCCCCCACCAGGATCTGAGGAACCGGTAGAATCTCCGGTGGACCGCATCAGCGATCTCTCGGGCGTCATCCTTGAGGAGATCATCTCGCTTCTCCCCACCAAGGATTGCTGCCACACACAAGTCCTCTCAACTTGGTGGCGCCCTCTATGGCGCACCACGCCCCTCAATATCGACTGTCGTCAGATATATGTCCTTCCTGAATTTGATCTCCTTAGAGCCATCGTCTCTTCTCACCAGTAGGGCCCCGTTCAATGCCTCTGCATCCCGACACGCTACCTGCTGTCCATACCCGGCAAGGTGGACGCTTGGCTGACATCCCCTGAATTCGGAAAACTCCAGCAGTTTGAGTTGTACCATTACCACAAAACTTTCATACCACGAACACACCAAGAATTCGTACCCACACCACCGTTGTCCATCTTGCGGTTTTCCTCCTCTCTCCACACCGCCACCTTCGCCTGTGCCATCTACCAGATGATCTGGTACAAATGCTTCGACTCCCACTACTAAAAAAACATTCGCTTGTGGTGGTTTATCTGTCGGAGGCCTCACTACACAACATCATCCACTCCAGTTGCCCTGCGCTGGAGCGCTTGCTGATTGTTTTGGGAATAGAAATCAGTATCAATTGTCTCCAAATAAAGTCGCCTCACCTTAAAAGCATTGGAATTTGTTTTAAAGGATAGCAGCTCATCATCGAAGATGCCCCTTCACTTGAAAGGTTGCTCCTTCATAATTGTTATACACATTCAGAAATAACTGTCGTCTCTGTGCCCAAACTAGAGACCTTGGGTGTAATTCCTGACCCGTTTAATAATCACAAGGAGTTAGTGTTTGGCTCCTCACTTTTTCAGGTACCGTATAATATCATCTACACCTTTGTAATCATATGCTGCATTTTTCATTTGTGCACATAAGTTTTATATCATCTTGGAGTACACTTTGGGTACTAATATTATGTTATATGCTCAATGAAGAGTTCGTCCATTGATAGCCTATCAATGCTGCTGGATTCTGTCAAGATCATTGAGGGAGTCCTGGACTAGGGGGTGTCCGGATAGCCGAACTATCATCATTGGCTGGACTCCAAGTATATGAAGATACAAGATTGAAGACTTCATCCCGTGTCTGGATGGGACTTTCCTTGGCGTGGAAGGCAAGCTTGGCAATACGGATATGTAGATCTCCTACCATTGCAACCGACTCTATGTAACCCTAGCCCTCTCCGGTGTCTATATAAACCGGAGGGTTTTAGTCCATAGGACGAACAACAATCATACCATAGGCTAGCTTCTAGGGCTTAGCCTCCTTGATCTCGTGGTAGATCTACTCTTGTACTACCCATATCATCAATATCAATCAAGCAGGAGTAGGGTTTTACCTCCATCGAGAGGGCCCGAACCTGGGTAAAACCATCGTGTCCCTTGTCTCCTGTTACCATCCGCCTAGACGCATAGCTCGGGACCCCCTACCCGAGATCCGCCGGTTTTGACACCGACATTGGTGCTTTCATTGAGAGTTCTTCTGTGTCGTCGCCCATAGGCCCGATGGCTCCTTCGATCATCAACAACAACACGGTCCAGGGTGAGACTTTTCTCCTCGGACAGATCTTCGTATTCGGCGACTTTGCACTGCGGGCCAATTCGCTTGGCCATCTGGAGCAGATTGAAAGCTACGCCCCTAGCCATCAGGTCAGATTTGGAAGTTTAAACTACACAGCCGACATCCGCGGAAACTTGATCTTTGACAGATTCGAGCCACAGCCAAGCGCGCCGCACTGTCACGATGGGCATGATCTAGCTCTGCTGCCGGACAGTGCCCTGGAGGCCGCACAAGAGTCCGCTCCGACCCTTAACTCGGAGCCGACTGCGCCGATCGAGGATGGGTGGCTAGACACCGCCTCGGGGGCTGCTACCTCTACGGCGATGGAGCCGAATACCGACCCTGTCCCTTGTGAAGCTCGTGACTTCGATATGCCAGACTCCTCGCCGGACTCTGAACCTCCGGCGCCCCTACCAATCGGATCTGATTGGGCGCCGATCATGGAGTTCACCGGTACGGACATCTTCAGCACTCGCCTTTTGGCGACATCCTGAATTCGCTAAAGTATCTCTCGTTATCAGGAGAGCCCTGGCCGGACTACGGTCAGGAGGGTTGGGATGTGGATGACGAAGAAATTCAAAGCCCACCCACTTTGTAGCCACTGTCGACGACCTAACCGACATGCTAGACTTCGACTCCGAAGACATCGACGGTATGGACGACGATGCCGGAGACGACGAAGAACCAGCGCCCATGGGGCACTGGAAAGCCACCTCGTCATACGACATATACATGGTGGACATCCCAAAGGATGGGAATGGCGAGGCAGCAGCGAAGGAAGACCCCTCCAAGAAACAGCCTAAGCGCCGGCGTCAGCGGCACCGCTCTAAATCCTGCCACAGCAAGAATGGAGATTCCGGCACCGGAGACAATAACACCCCGGACAGTGCCGAAGACAATCCCCTCCAGCAAGATTCAGCACAGGAGGACGGAGAAGCCAGCCCTCACGAGAGAGCGGCAGACGAAGAGGTAGAGGACGATAATTACATGCCCCCTCCGGAGATGAGGCATGCCTCGACGACGACGAATTCGTCGTGCTTGAGGATCCCGTCGAACAAGAGCGTTTCAAACGCAGGCTTATGTCCACGACAAGTAGCCTCAAGAAAAAGCAGCAACAGCTTAGAGCTGACCAAGATTTACTCGCCGACAGATGGACTGAAGTCCTTGCGGCCGAAGAGTATGAACTCGAATGCCCCTCCAAAAGCTACCCCAAACGCAAGCTGCTCCCTCGATTAGAAGAGGAAGCATATAAACCTACATCACCAGCGCACAATATGGCCGACCGGCCACCTCGTGGCCGCGACAGAGAGGCCTCTAGGCCTTCCACTAAAGTCGTACCCCGGCATCGCTTGAAAAGTACAAAGCCACGGGGGAATGCGCCAGACTTGCGAGATATATTGGAGGATAAGGCAAGACAATCAAGATCGATCTACGGATCGCGTGGGCGCCCCACGATGCGCGAGGACAACCGTCGCGCCGGATACAGCAAGTCCGGCCGGGCCGAACACAGTAGACAAAGCTCGCTTGAGCTACGTCGTGATATAGCCCAATACAGAGGCGCCGCACACCCACTATGCTTCACAGATGAAGTAATGGATCATCAAATCCCAGAAGGGTTCAAACCCGTGAACATTGAATCCTATGATGGCACAATAGACCCCGCGGTTTGGATTAAAGACTATCTCCTTCATATCCACATGGCCCGCGGCGATGATCTTCATGCCTTCAAATACCTCCCACTCAAGCTTAAAGGACCAGCTCGGCATTGGCTTAACAGCTTGCCAGCGGAATCAATTGGGTGTTGGGAGGACCTGGAAGCCGCATTCCTCGATAACTTCCAGGGCACATATGTGCGACCACCAGATGCTGATGACCTAAGCCACATAATTCAGCAGCCAGATGAATCGACCAGACGATTCTGGACACGGTTCTTAACCAAGAAAAATCAAATCGTCGACTGTCTGGATGCATAGGCCCTCGCAACCTTCAAACATAACATCCGTGACAAGTGGCTTGCCCGGCACCTAGGACAGGAAAAGCCGAAATCCATGGCAGCCCTCACATCACTCATGACCCGCTTCTGCGCGGGAGAGGACAGCTGGCTAGCCCGCAGTAACAACCTCAACAAAAATTCTAGCAGTCTGGATACCAAGGACAACAATGGCAGGTCGCGTCGCAACAAGCACAAACGCCGCATTAATGGCGATAATACTGAGGATACGGTAGTCAACGCCGGATTCAGAGGCTCCAAACCCAGTCAACAAAAAAAGCCATTCAGAAGAACTAATCTGGGTCCGTCCAATTTGGACCGAATACTCGACCGCTCATGCCAGATACACGGCACCCCCGAAAAGCCAGCTAATCACACCAACAGGGATTGCTGGGTATTCAAGCAGGCAGGCAAGTTAATTGCCAAAAACAATGACAAGGGGCTGCATAGCGATGAAAAGGAGGAGACCCGGCCACCGAACAATAGAGGACAGAAGGGTTTCCCCCCACAAGTGCGGACGGTGAACATGATATACGCAACCCACATACACAAAAGGGAGCGGAAGCGTGCACTCAGGGACGTATACGCGGTGGAGCCAGTCGCCCCAAAGTTCAATCCATGGTCCTCCTGCCCGATCACGTTTGATCGAAGGGACCACCCCACCAGCATCCGCCACGGCGGATCCGCTGCATTGGTCCTAGACCCAATCGTCGACGGGTTTCACCTAACTAGAGTCCTGATGGACGGCGGCAGCAGCCTGAACCTGCTTTATCTAGATACAGTGCGCAAGATGGGCATAGACCCCTCAAGGATTAAACCCACAAAGACGACCTTCAAAGGCGTCATACCAGGTGTAGAGGCCAATTGTACAGGCTCAGTTACACTGGAAGTGGTCTTTGGATCCCCGGATAACTTCCGAAGCGAGGAGTTAATCTTCGACATAGTTCCGTTCCGCAGCGGCTATCATGCTCAGCTCGGACGAACCATGTTTGCAAAGTTGAATGCGGTGCCACACTACGCATACCTCAAGCTCAAGATGCCAGGCCCTCGAGGAGTCATCACGGTCAACGGAAACACTGAACGCTCCCTCCGAACGGAGGAGCATACAGCGGCTCTCGCGGCAGAAGTGCAGAGCAGCCTCTTAAGGCAATTCTCGAGTCCGGCCGCTAATGACCGGACACTGCTAAGCGTGCCCGGAGTAACCTACAACAAGACCACCTGGCACGTTCTGAGCATGCATAGCAATGCGGCCCCAACCCCAGCCCTCGCAAAATTGCAAGACCGGTACTTCGCGTACATCATTACGCTCTGGAGATACCATGGGCATAGGGGCAGGGGCACGACCACGGCAGGCCCAGAGTGCGGCTCAACCATACCAGGGGCTCCCAAGTGTGTTATCCTTTTTCTTTCCTTTTTTTATCCTCAGGACTCCATTTACCAGAGGCCCTGTCCGGCAGTAGACCTGCCGAACTCACGATGCAACAGCCAGGGAAGGAGAAAGGCTACGACGAGTATCCAGGTGGTCTCCATTACGAGCATTATATCTGTTTTATACACCATTCCGCAGCCTACCCCTGGAGGGGGACATGTTCAATAGTCCCACCCCTTGCTTATCGCACTATTTGTATCGTTCTACATTCATGGCAGTACCTTTTCTTTTTGAATAAACAATGCATCGCATTTTGCCTATAATTGCATTCCTTTCTTACACATATGTTCAATTATGACATGTTGCATCCGTACACTTTGGTACGGCTAAGTACACCAGGGGCTTAAAGTTCCCCAGACTATGGTGTGATAAGTCCGAACACTTTCATAAGTGCGGCACCCCGAACTTATAGCATTATAGGCATCGGCTCCGAATCATGTCTTGGGTCAATAGTTGGGTTTGCCCTGCTCCCATGTTTTGGTACCTTACGTTCCGTTATATCGGCTAAGGTAGCGCTGGGAGAACCACTGCGATTGTGCCCCAGTTGAGCTGGGCGAGCACCTCAGTGGAGAAAGCCAAAACTGACCATCATGATGAGGCGAGAGCCGGTCGCTGTTCGAGAGGTTTTTTCGAGTCCCTAAAGACTTATGTCGCTTAGAGCGAGGAACCGGCTTTGTCCGGCCTAGGCGTGGATAGCGCCCCGAATTCGGCCTTCCGAACACTAGGGGCTTCACCGAAATTTAAAATTATAGAATTCTATGGCTAAGTGAGAGTGTTCAAGCATTATAAGTCCGGTTGCCTCGTTCGTTGTGTTGAGCGCCTCCCTAGATGGACCCAAAAATGGGAACAAGAGCGCTCAAGTTTATCCCGAACACCCCAGCACTCATGGCATGGGGGCTGAAGCCGACGACTTGCCATCTCTCAGATTTGATAAACGGCCGCACAGAAGGTAATATTTTAAATTAACAAGCGTTGCTTAGCGCATATGAACAAAGTTTTCAGCGCACAGGATAACAAAATGCGAGTATACTCAAATATTACATCTTTGGAGCACTCACCCGCAATAATGCAGGCACCCTTCAGGACACCCTTATAATACATGTCGGGCATGCGATACTCCTTGCCCGGCGGTGGCACGTCCGTCACAAGCTTCTCAGCGTCCATCCTGCCCCAGTGCACCTTAGCACGGGCAAGGGCCCGACGGGCACCTTCAATGCAGGCGGAGTGCTTGATGACTTCAACCCATGGACAAGCATCCACCAGCCGCTGCACCAGGCTGAAGTAGCTCCCAGGCATGGCCTCTTTAGGCCACAACCGAACTATGAGACCCTTCATGGCCTGTTCGGCCACCTTGTGGAGCTCGACCAGCTGCTTCAGCTGGTCGCTAAGGGGCACCGGATGTCCGGCCTCAGCATACTGAGAATAGAACACCTTCTCCGTCGAGCTCCCCTCCTCGGCTCTGTAGAAAGCGGCAGCATTGGACACACTACGGGGCAGATCTGCGAACGCTCCTAGAGAGCTCCGAATTCGGGTAAGTAATAGGTAATTCACTTTTACATGCTTGCTTTGCATGAAGAATGCCTTACCCGCCGCTATTTTCTTCAATGCCTCGATTTCCTGGAGGTCCTTGTGGGCTTCGGCCTTAGCGGCTTTGGCACTCTCAAGAGCCGCCGCAAGCTCGGACTCTCGAGTCTTCGAGTCACGCTCCAAACTCTCGTGTTTTTCCACGAGAGCCTGGAGCTCTTGTCGTACCTCCGCCACCCGCGCCTCCTGCTTCTCTCGCTTGGCGTGTTCCGCGGCCACATTGCGTTCGGCCGCGGACACCGCCTCCTTCAGGGTCGCCACCTCGTTCGTAGCCCCTGGAGTACCCACGTTATCCTTGTCATTTCTCTTGCAACCAAATCCTTTTATGTAAGGAACAACTTTAATAAGGTGTTACTCACCTTCCTTGTCCTCGAGCTGCTTCTTGGCACAGCCGAGCTCGCTCTCGGACCGCTCGAGGCTCTGCTTCAAGGCATTGACCTCCGCAGTCAGTGCGGCAGAGGTCAGCAGCGCAGCCTGCATTTCCATATTGACATATTTTTTATTAAGACTCCTTCGTATATCTTTTTAGATCCTTAGTCTGGCTTTTCTTTCCGAACACCGAACCGAGCATTAGGGGCTACTGTCTATGCGGTTCTATTTTACATATCTTAAAATTCTTACCTCAAATCCTGTTAGAAGGCTGCTGCAGGCTTCGGTCAGCCCGCTCTTGGCGAGCTGAACCTTCTGAATCACCGCACTCATGACAGTGCGGTGTTCCTCTTTGATGGAAGCGCCGTTGAGCACCTCCGGCAAGTTACCCGGCGCCTCCGGTTGGACGGAGGCCGCCGGCTTCACAATCTTGCCCTTCTTACGAAGGGGCCGCCCGCCGGACTCCGGAACCACTGAAGGTTCTGGTGCGGAGTCCGGTCCGAAGTCCGGGAGGTTGCCCTGCGGCACCTCCGGGACCTCCTCTTCCTGGTGTGTCCCTTTCTAGGATCCCACCTCGCCGTCGTCGATGTCACGGGGGGAGGAGGCAGTCGGAAGTGAAGTGCTATTCACATCCGACGTACCCAAGGACCCACTCGACGAAGCGGGAAGATCGTCCTTGGGCGGACTACAGGGTTGCATGCGGCGTTAAAAGATGTTATGCGACAAAAAGAAAAATTATGAGTTATTCAGGAGTCCGGATACTTACGATCTCGCCAGGGGCTTGGCCCTTGAGGGCCACTCCTCGTCGCCCTCGCCGGCGTTGGCAGAATAGTCCGGGGGAAGGGTCCTTCCCTTTTTGTACCCTTCGGCCTCGCCCGTTGGGGAGGCCTTCCTCTTCTTCTCTCCCCCCGCTGGGGGAGAGGCCTCTTTCTTCTCCTCCTTGTCCTCATGGGAGGAGTCCGCCTCAGAGTCATCGGACGATGAATCCGATAACACCTGACGCCGGGAACTCCTCCGGGTTCCCGTGGCCTTCTTCTTGGCCTTCTTCTCTGGCACTACGTAAGGTGCCGGGACCAGCAGCCCTGTCAAACGGGCATCCGCTGGGTCTTCTGGAAGGGGAGACGGTCAGTTAACCTGTCCGGACGTCTCCTGTTAGGCCTGCCAAAGGTATTGGGAGTTTAGATCCCACATAGAGTCAAACTATGAGAAGCAAGTGTCCCATAAAGGATAATATAGCTTACCTCGCCAGCCGGATGCTGCGAGCCGAATCCGCGATCTTCGATAGCAGATGCGGGAGCCTCGGGGCCCTTGAACAGCACCCTCCAGGCCTCTTCGTACGTAGTGTCGAAGAGCCCGCTCAAGGTCTGGTGCTGTGCCGGATCAAACTCCCACAAGTTGAAGTCCCGCTGTTGGCAGGGGAGAATCCGGCAGAGGAGCATGACCTGGATTACGTTGACAAGCTTGAGCTTCTTGTTCACCAGGGTTTGGAGACAGGATTGGAGTCCGGGTAGCTCTTCCGAATTACCCCACAGCAAGCGCTTCTCTTTCCAGGAAGTGAGCCGCATGGGGATGCCAGATATGAATTCAGGGGCCGCTGCCCATTCAGGGTCACGCGGCTCGGTGATGTAGAACCACCCCAATTGCCACCCTTTGATGGTTTCCACGAAGGCGCCCTCGAGCCAGGTGACGTTGGGCATCTTGCCCACCATGGCGCCTCCGCATTCCGCTTGGCTGCCCTTCACAACCTTCGGCTTGACATTGAAGGTCTTTAGCCACAAGCCGAAGTGGGGCTGGATACAGAGGAAGGCCTCGCACACGACGATAAACGCCGAGATGTTGAGAATGAAATTCGGGGCCAAATCATGGAAATCCAGGCCATAGTAGAACATGCGCCCCCGGATAAAGGGGTGGAGTGGGAAGCCCAGTCAGCGGAGGAAATGGGGAAGGAATACCACCCTCTCATGGGGCCTGGGGGTGGGGATGAGCTGCCCCTCATCGGGTAGACGGTGCGCGATATCGCTGGACAAATATCTGGCGCTGCGCAGCTTCTTGATGTGCCCCTCCATAATGGAGGAGGCCATCCACTTGCCTACCGCTCCGGACATGGTCGGAGAAGGTTGAGGTGAGATGTGCGGACTTGGGCGCTGGATCTCGAGTGCACGGAGATGGATAAGCAAAGAAGGAAGAAGGCGTAGGTAAAAAGGTGGATCCTTATCCTCTTATATATGGGCGAATGAAACTATGCATCCCCACCAGCCTGGTAAAACTCGCTTATCTCCCAAGCGCCACAATCAATGGCGCGGTTGGGTTACCCACATCCGTATTGATGAGAATCCTGGAATAAGGGGACACGATCTCTGCTTTGACAAGACGTGCCAAGGAAACCGCTTCGCTAAACGCGCTGAGGTGGAATAATAAAAACGATTCGAGTAAAGGCTTGCCCGTGGTGTGACGTCACGCCACGAAAGATGTCAGCAGATTGAACTTGTGTAAATATTTTTCTCTCTAAGGAGGTATGTGGAATTTTATTTGCAGAGCTGGACACTATCCTGGTGTTCACAATCTTCTATGAATTATTCGGAGGAGGAACCCGCCTTGCAATGCCGAAGACAATATGCGCGCTGGACTCGTCGTCATTGAAGCCTGGTTCAGGGGCTACTGAGGGAGTCCTGGACTAGGGGGTGTCCGGATAGCCGAACTATCATCATTGGCCGGACTCCAAAACTATGAAGATACAAGATTGAAGACTTCGTCCCGTGTCCGGATGGGACTTTCCTTGGCGTGGAAGGCAAGCTTGGCAATACGGATATGTAGATCTCCTACCATTGTAACCGACTCTGTGTAACCCTAGATGTAACGCCCCGGATTCGATGCGCTAGGTGTCCGCCAGTTATTCGTCGTTGTTACCTTGTCATTTGCTTGCGTGTTGCACTTTTCCATGTCATCATCTGCATTTCATATCATGTCATCATGTGCATCTCTTTTTGCATATGTGTTCGTCTCATGCATCCGGCACTCCTATGTCATCCCGCGTCCCCCTTTTGCCTCTTTTCATGTGCGGGTGTTAAACTTTCTCGGAATGGCCCGAGGTTTGCCAAGCGGCCTTGGTATAGCACCGGTAGACCGCCTGTCAAGTTTCGTGCCATTTGGAGGTCGTTTGATACTCCAACGGTTAACCGGGTAACCGCAAAGGCCTCTTTTGTATGCAGCCCAACACCCCTTCCAAAGTGGCCCAAAACCCACCTAAGTCTCTTCCATGCTCTCGGTCGTTCGATCACGATCGCGTGGCCGAAAACCGCTCCTCATTTGGACTCTCCTAGCTCCCTCTACCTCTATATATGTGCACCTCCCCCGAAATCCCGGTCTAACCCTAGTCCTCTTCCTCTCACCGCCACCGGACACGTCCGTGACGGTCGGACACGTCCGCGCCGCCACCCGCAGCCAAGCGGAGGCCGCCATGTGGCGCCCCTGCGCCCACTTCGCTGCCGGACCGCGGAGCCCGGATCGGGCCCGCGCAAGCCCGCGCCGCC
>NC_057801.1:241295718-241305491 GCF_018294505.1 Triticum aestivum
GCCGGCCGCCTCGATGTCTGGCCGCCCCGCGCCTCGTCCCGTGCCGGCGCCGCCCCGCCTCCCTGACCGCCGCCGCCCCGCCGCCGTCTTCCTCTACCGGCGCTGCCCCGCCATCGCCCCGACCTCCCTGCGCCTCCTCCGGCGCTCCTCCATCCTCTCCGGCGATCACCGGAGTGAAAGGGTCGCCGGAGCCGGTGGCCACCCGGATCGGGATGAGATCCACCAGCCCCGGCAACCAAACGCCTCCGCTCCGTCCCGGAACGCCTCCGTCCACATTTTTGCAGGGTATATTTCCACCAAGTCCCGAAATATTTGACATTATCATTCCATGTTCACCGCATCATAACTTGTTGCATACCGCTCCGTTTCGTGTGTGTAATATGTCAAATTGTTCGTCTCGAAGGGTAATTCATTTCATTCCATTGCATCATGTTCATTTGAGCTCATCTGGATGCCTGAATCATCCTTGTAAGAGTGCATGTTGATGTTAATCTGCTGGAACTGTTATAACATGCTCATTTGTCATTTTTGCCATGTTTGATGTGTGCATCCTATGAGGTTGATGTCTAAATGTGTTTTGACCTATGCTATGCCGTCTTTCCAAAGGTGCCATCCATGTATTTTTGTGAGTCTTGTACTGAGTGCATCGAGGTTGTTAAGTAGGGTACTTGCTGTTATTGTTTTCCTGACAGATTCTGTTATATTTTGTTGCTATGTAAACCTGCTGCTACAAGTCATTTCGTCCATAATCTGGAGATGTTCACTAAGGATGTTTTGTTATACATGTCATCCTCTATCCATTCATGCCCCTAGTTGCATTTTTATCCTGCTGTAGGTTGTTGTAATCTTGCTCCAAACTTGCTAAATAATGTTGCTGTCAGCCTGTTAACATTAAGTTCAGTTTTGGCCATGTGCTTTTCTAGTGATCCATGCATCCTATGAACTTGTTCTTGCCATGCTTAGCTTCACAAACATGTCTTCTTACTGTTGGTTGCCTTGCCATGCAATGTATTGCTCCGTGGTGAGTGGTTCAAGCTCACCAACATGCCTCCTTATTGTTGTTACTGCCATGTATGAGTCTGTCATATAACTTGCCATGTTTACATGGGTGCCATCATATTTTCTGTGCCCTTTGGGCTCATGGTCAGTAAGGGGCTTTTGCTCTATGCAATTAGTAGATTCATGCCATGCCTTTGTTTGTCATGATAAGTTCCTGTAACATGTTGTTTGATAGCTCTAAACATTGCAACCTGATGTTATTTCCTGATAAGTCTGAAACTGTTAATATTTGCAATCTTCCCATGTCCTTTTGAGCATGTTCTAGTGATTTCTGGAGATGGCTCAGTGTTCATGTTTTATCATGCCTTACCTGTACTTCATGCCCATGCTTTTTGTTATTGTGTTGGGGTGCTGTAGCTTATTGTTTTGATGCTTGCAATATGCCTAGTTGCTGTTTTGGACAGATTGTTATTATGACTTGTATAGTGTATGTGTTGAACCGTTGCTCCGTTTTGAGTGTGCTCTATATGAAACTTGCTTGATTTTGCATATAGTTTCATATTATCATGTTGCATCCTTGTTTTGGGGTGTTTTCTTGATGTTTGTATGCATTTTGCATAAATGCCATGTTTAACTTGTTTTGCTCATATCTTCTAGGCCGTAGCTCCGAGTCTAATGAACTTTATATGTAACTTGACTAGAATCTCGTGTAGATCATCTTGGTGCATCTTAACTTGCTGTTTAACAACTTGAACATAATGTTTATTCAGTTCTGGACCAATTTCTAAATTTACATATGAGGACTTACCGGAATTGTTATATGTTGTTCTCGGCCTCATTTAATCTTGCCTTGTTGTGTTGTTCTTGTTTGCATAATCTCTTGCCATGAGTAGCTTCATGTAGCTTTGTCATGCATCATGCTTGTTGTGCATCATGCCTTGTCTATGTGTGGTGCATTTACCATGTTGTGTGCTTCTTCTCGATAGTTCCCGTTTCGTTGTGATCGTGAGGATTCGTTCGTCTACGCTTGGTTCGTCTTCGTGGCTTCATCTTCTTCATGGACTCGTTCTTCTTCCTTGCGGGATTTCAGGCAAGATGACCGCTACCCTGGATCTCACTACTATCATTGCTATGCTACTTGCTACGTTCTTTCCCTATGTTGCGCTTCTGATAACTTGTTCTTCAAGCCTCCCCAAATTGCCATGAACCTCTAACCTTTGACACCCTTCCTAGCAAACCATTGCTTGGCTATGTTACTGCTTTTGCTCAGCCCCTCTTATAGCGTTGTTAGTTGCAGGTGAAGTTGAAGATTGCTCCATGGTGGACAGGATTATGTTGGGATATCACAATATCTCTTATATTATTATTGCATCTATATACTTGGTAAAGGGTGGAAGGCTCGGCCTATGCCTGGTGTTTTGTTCCACTCTTGCCTCCCTAGTTTCCGGCATACCGGTGTTATGTTCCCGGATTTTGCGTTCCTAACGCGGTCGGGTGATTTATGGGACCCCCTTGACAGTTCGCTTTGAATAAAACTCCTCCAGCAAGGCCCAACCTTGGTTTTACCATTTGCCTCACCACCACCTATACCTTTCCCTTGGGTCGGCCAACCCAACGGTCATCTTTATTTTAGCCCCCCCCGGGCCAGTGCTTCTCTAAGTGCTGGTCTGAACCGGGCAGACTGCGGGGCCACCTCGGGGCAACTCGAGGTCTGGTTTTACTCGTAGGCTGACCTATCCGGTGTTGCCCTGAGAACGAGATATGTGCAGCTCCTATCGGGATTGTCGGTGCATCGGGCGGCTTTGCTGGTATTATTTTACCATTGCCGAAATGTCTTGTAAACCGGGATTCCGAGACTAATCGGGTCTTCCTGGGAGAAGGAATATCATTCGTTGATCGCGAGAGCTTATCATGGGCTAAGTTGGGACAACCCTGCAGGGTATAAACTTTCGAGAGCCGTGCCCGCGGTTATGTGGCAGATGGGAATTTGTTAATGTTCGGTTGTAGATAACTTGACACCAGCTCCGAATTAAAACGCATCAACCGCATGTGTAGCCGTGATGGTCTCTTCTCGGCGGAGTCCGGGAAGTGAACACGGTCTTTTTGTTATGTTTGACGTAAGTAGGAGTTCAGGATCACTTCTTGATCATTGCTAGCTTCACGACCGTTCCTTTGTTTCTCTTCTCGCTCTCATTTGCGTACGTTAGCCACCATATCATGCTTAGTCGCTGCTGCAACCTCACCACTTTACCCCTTCCTTTCCCTTTAAGCTTTGCTAGGCTTGATACCGATGGTAATGGGATTGCTGAGTCCTCGTGGCTCACAGATTACTACAACAACAGTTGCAGGTACAGGTTTAAGCGATGATCATGACGCGAGAGCGATGTTTGCTTGTTTGGAGTTCTTCTTCTGCTTCTTCTTCGATCAGGGGATAGGTTCCATGTCGGCAGCCTAGGCTAGCAGGGTGGATGCGGTTTGAGTTTCTGTTTGTGACTCATCCGTAGTCGGATGGTGCTCTTATGTAAGATGATGTTGTATTCGTGTGGCATTGTATGCCTCTTGTATGTATCCCTATCTATTATGTAATGTTGATGTAATGATATCCACCTTGCAAAAGCGTTTCAATATGCGGGTCTATCCTTGGTGGGACCTTCGAGTTCCTTTTGGATAGGGTCGCATATTGGGCGTGACACTAGCCCTCTCCGATGTCTATATAAACCGGAGGGTTTTAGTCCATAGGACGAACAACAATCATAGCATAGGCTAGCTTCTAGGGCTTAGCCTCCTTGATCTCGTGGTACATCTTCTCTTGTACTACCCATATCATCAATATCAATCAAGCAGGAGTAGGGTTTTACTTCCATCGAGAGGGCCCGAACCTGGGTAAAAACATCGTGTCCCTTGTCTCCTATTACCATCTGCCTAGACGCACAGTTTGGGACCCCCTACCCGAGATCCGCCGGTTTTGACACCGACAATAATATATATCAGAATGTATAGTTTTGATCTGGACATAATTATTGGCTTGCTGCGATGCTTTCGATCCCTTGAGAATTTATACATAGAGGTGATGATTTCATGCACATTGAAAGCCCGTATATATTGTACTAGAATTAACTGTTCAGCTGTCATTCTTTCGACATACTCTTTTTTCAGACCTTAATTGTTTTCAATCTTCATGTCTACTTTGGCAGAACCACATGGAGAAAAACATATAACCAATCGGTGGCATAATAAGCACAAGGATTTTCTCAGTTCTCATGACCTTCGTTTGAGGACAATAATGATGGGACGATATGCATCCAACCAGGCAAACAGAAGCTTTGTCACATTCTTCCTGTTGAATGCGAGGTTACTATTTTCCATGAGGCTTAATTTTTATAGCAAGAGATTTCTCACGGACGAACATGTTGAACAGTAAAAAAAGAAGTTTTGGGTGGACAAATGGGCTTCTAAACGTGCTCGACTTCTATTTACAACAAGTGTAGACATCCTAAAATAATTTTTTTGCACAGCATGTTGATTTTATGGATCAGACCGATCCATTTGTTTGTCACTGCAAAAAAGAGTGGTTGGGTTAGATGTTACTGTCATGTTCAATCTGGGTTTTTTCTAAAAATTTGATTAACAATTAATCCTTGGCCTTTTTGTACCATTTGTATGCTTGACTTGCATGTTGTTGCCCTCGTACTCCCCTCCACCTGCCACTACACTACCGCATCTTCCATGGTTGCTGTTTGTTCCCGTCCGAGGCCTTGCCATCGTTCTCTGCCTTGGTTCGCTCGCTATGCCCACCGCCGTCTGGCGTCGTCAACATGGTCAACAACCAAGAGGAATCAGGAGATGACTGTACGTGGAGAGGCTGACAGTAGGGACCCACCAGGGTCATTGCATTTTGCAAGCAAGTGCCTCGTTATTACAAGCCAAAAAATACTTCCTCCTAATTGTTTGACAACTAGGTCCCACACCATTGTCAATGTAGTCAATAAACGAGAAAATTACACAACGAGCAGATAACACCACGGACCCAACAGCTCGCCCAGTTGTTTTTCAGTTTCAGAGACGGAGCTCAACTGCATGCTGTGCGGGGGCTGTGGCCCATCTAGCCCACGCTTACGCTTTTATTAAGCACATGACGAGCCCGATTGATATATTTTTTCTTTCTGAAATTGGCTAGCCTAGTTCTTTTTTTTGAAGAATACCAAAACCGAGGCCTACTTGGTTTTCTCAGCCCTGCTAGGCTGCAAATATTCAAGACGAGGAGGGATGTAAGTAGTAAGAAATGGGCTTCCCCAGAAAACGGGCTATAAGTTGTAAGAAATGGGTTGTAAATTTTAAACCAAAGCCAACCGGCAATTTCATTAAAATATCATTTTTCAGGATTTCTCTACTCTCTACTCTTATAAAAACCAAAGCCAACTGGCAATTACATTAAAATATCATCTTTTCTCCCACAAGATAAACTACTCATACAAATGCATCTTCATGTTCCGTGCAACGAACGGGCATCTTGCTAGTTAAGATTCTAAATTTCATTCATTTTTTGCGGACAATTGTTTTTTGAATTTTATTTTGATATAATTTTTTGAAGATTATTTTTAACGTGACTCGAAATTTCATGATTAAAAGAGTTCGGACCCCACTGAAATATGCAAAATTTCGTTGAATGTTTTAGCGGTGCCTAGAATATATGGTCTGTAATGCTAATAAAAAGAATAAGGGCTTCAAATATCCTTAAGAATTAGCGAATGGGCTGTAAATTATTGAAAATAATGGCTAATGGGCTATATGCTGTTTTCCACAGATTTGGGGCTGACTTCTGGGCCTACTAGGTTGACGATGACACTGTCCTAATTTTTTTTGACGCGTACGCAAGGCTTTGTCAACTTAGTCAACACACAGCAGTGACTGTTGGATGTCCATCCAACAGCCGCCATGCTTCTTCAATCTCTGATCTTCCTGATCCAGCCGCCTAAACCAGCGCCGGCGGGACTGGCTGCTCCCTCCTCCCGTGGCTGGATGTGCTGTCGCCAGGCTATCCCTCTAACCACCCACGCATCCTGTTATTTTCCGGCGATGTCAGCCTCACCCCGCAACCGACCAGTCAGCGCTCGTACTCCCCTCAGCATGGGCATCCGCTGCGGTGGCTTCGCCGGGTTCGGGTGGTTCTCTTCTAGGGCCTCACCCTCGTCCATCGCATTTATGCTCTCGGCATGGTGAGGTCAACATGGTCAACAAACAACTGCCATGTCGGGTGGTAGGTGTGACATATGCCAACGGGTGGCTTATCATTGTGGGAGCCAATAAGACATCGCCGGTGCCTGGAAACGGGGTGAGGCGAAGACATGCACACCGACGAATCTTACCCAGGTTCGGGGCTCTCCATGGAGATATGTAACGCCCTCGATGCGGCTATAGCTCCCACGTGTCGAGGCACGACTTAGAGGCATAACCGCATTGAAAGCAATGTTGCAAGTCAGGCAATCATTACAACATCCCATGTAATATATAATAAAAGGGGGAGATAACATAGTTGGCTTACACTCGCCACGTCACATCAGAGTACATAAATAACATCCATCAAACAAACACTCATGGCCCGACTACGGCGCCAAAATAGAAAAGACCCCCAACATGCGACAAGGTCCTGAATCGATAACCCCAACTAGGCACCACTACTGATCATCCGGAAAAGATACGTAGTATCGCTAAGAGTCCTCGTCGAACTCCCACTGGAGCTCGTAGTCGTCAACTGGAGCAGAAACACCTGGACCTGCATCTGGAGTTGTAGTATCTGTGAGCCACAGGGACTCAGCAATCTCACACCCACGCGATCAAAACTATTTAAGCTCATAGGAATGGATAAGGCCAATATGTGTGGAGCTGCAGCAAGCGACTAGCATATGTGGTGGCTAACTTATACGCAAAAGAGAGCGAGAAGAGAAGGCGAAGCACGAGCGAGAAGCTAAAGGAACATCCTGCGCAAGCATAACTCCAACACCGTGTCCACTTCCCAGACTCCGCCGAGAAGGGGCCATCACGGTAACACACACGGTTGATTCATTTTAATTAAGTTTAGTTCAAGTCATCTACAACCGGACATTAACAAATTCCCATCCGCCCATAACCGCGGGCACGGCTTTCGAAAGATCAATCCCTGCAGGGGAGTCCCAACTTAGCCCATGACAAGCTCTCACGGTCAACGAAGGAATAGACCTCCACCCAAGACACACCGATCAGACTCGGTATCTTGGTACAACAAGATGATTCGACAGGTTAAAACAAGTCCAGCAACACCGCCCGAATGTGCCGACAAATCCCGATAGGAGCTGCACATATCTCTTTCTCAGGGCACACTCAGATGAGACTAGCTACGAGTAAAACCAACCCTCAAGTTTCCCCGAGGTGGCCCCGCAGGCAGCTCAGTTCGGACCAACACTCAGAGGGAGCACTGGCCCAAGGGGGGCTAAAATACGATGACCCTCGGGCTCCGGAAACCCAAGGGAAAAGAGGCTAGGTGGCAAATGGTAAAACCAATGTTGGGCACTGCTGGAAAAGCTTTAATCAAGGCGAACTATCAAGGGGTTCCCATTATAGCCCAACCGTGTAAGGGACGCAACAATCCGGGAACATAACACCGATATGACGGAAACTAGGGCGGCAAGAGTGGAACAAAACACTAGGCGAGAGGCCGAGCCTTCCACCCTTTACCAAGTATATAGATGCATTAAGATAACATAGCAATATAATGATATCCCGACAAGTAAATAAATGTTCCAACAAGGAACGGCTCCAATCTTCACCTGCAACTAACAACGCTATAAGAAGGGCTGAGCAAGGCGGTAACATAGCCAATCAATGGTTTGCTAGGACAAAGGTGGGTTAGAGGTTCAACATGGCAATTGGGAGGCTGACAAGCAAAAGGTAGGCATCGTAGCATTGGCAAAGCAAAAGAGCGAGCAAACTAGCATAGCAAAGATAGTAGTGATTTCGAGGGTATGATCATCTTGCCTGCACAGTTGTCAGAGTTGACTGGATCCTCACAAGCAAACTCAACGGGCTCCTCGGTAGCGAACTCGTCTCCCGGCTCTACCCAACAAGACAAACAAGCAACAAGGATACAATCAACCACGGGCAAGACCAAGCAATATGATGAAATGACGATATGCTATGCGGGATGCGATGCGGGATGCAAAATGCAAGATATGACAGGAAATGCATGAACCTGGCATCAACTTGGAAAACCAAGTGTGCCACTGGATAGAGGGGATGAAATCGCTTGAAAACGATATAAAGATCATAGGAATCGGTGCTACGGTTTAGAAATGGCAAGCGTTTTAAGATATGACACCGGTCTGCGATTTACAGCAAGTAGGCATCTAAATGCAACGAAATGAACATGCTACAGCCCCCAAACATGAAAAAAAAAATATGGCAGTGATGTACACAAGATGGTTGACAAAACACTAGCACTGAGCCATAGGCAAATTCATCCATTAAGAGGTTCAAACAAGCATGGCTAAAACGCAAAAGCAAAACAGGTTTCAGACTTAGTGAAATTAACACTAGTCTCAAATTTCAGACCACGATGCTCTCTTCGGAGCAGCAAAACAACATGATAGAAAACCTGAACATGACAAGTAAGAACATGACATGGAGCTACTGAACAAGCTTAATAAAACACCCAAAGTGACCTGGGGCCAAAAGGGTTCACAAAATACTCTACCGAGCTCACGAACATAGCTCGAACACAATCAGTTTTCAGACTTAGTGAAAACTGAGACATGCTGAAATTTAACTCACGAAGGCATGTAAACAAGCTCGATGCACTCACTACGGTGCAAGTCATGGCAAGGAAAGCATATAACCAGCAAGAAGGCACAAAGTGCTAGCTACACATGGCAAGAACGAAGGCATAGCATGCATGGAACACTAACGGTAGCATCGGCAAAACCGCAAACAAGTTGACGATCTGCCCAGATTAACAACGAAGCAAAAGTTGAGCTCGATTGAGTCAACCTAGAGCACTCCACATATGCAAACAAAGACATGGATGGATAGAGCATAACATAAATATCAAAACTCCCTTACTGATCATCCTCAAAAGAGGCACGGATCACTAGGAAACAAGCTGGAAATATAGCATCATGAACTAAAATATCCCAGACTTAGTGAAAATCACTAAGTCCCTGAAATCTGCATTCTCAGGTACCCTACTTCGCAAGCTTGCACAAGACAACACACACATCCTAAAAATACATGGGTGGCACCTATGGAAAGAAGACAAAATGCTTCACAATACATCCCAAAGGGGCACAGGCATATCATGCACGAATTAAACATAGCAAAAATGACAAAAGTGCATGATGAACTAACGGATCTGCAATTTAACTCACGAAGCCTCTTTCTAACAGCATTTTGGGCGTCAAGATGACCTCAAATGCAAATGATGCAATGGAATGAAATGATGTACATGTCGAGGCGAAGATTTTGATATATCATATGCCCAAAACGGAGCTACAGTTGCGGAGATACAAGCAGTCAAAGTAGCAAGAAAAATATAATGGGAGAGGGAGAAAGTCAACGGGGGGGCGCTAGGGTTTACTGTAGCTACCCGCTCCCGATCCGATCTCGCGGCCACAGAAGATGCCGGCGATGGCGCGGCGGCCGGAGAGAGGTGGAGGGGCGCCGGGGTAGCTCGCCGGCGTGGAGGAGGTGGTCGCCGGGGGCCGGATCCGGCGACCCGGGGCGGCGCGTGGCGGCGGAGGGCGCCG
>NC_057801.1:241306183-241315345 GCF_018294505.1 Triticum aestivum
GCGCTGGGGCGGACGTGTCCGTCGGCGGCGGAGGATGTTTTTTTTTTGGACTAGGGTTTCGGACGGGGGAAGAAGAGATCCGAATGGAGGGGGTATAAATAGGCATAGAGGGAGCTAGGAGAGTCCAAATGAGGTGCGGTTTTCGCCCACACGATCGTGATCGAACGCTCTAGGACATGGAGCAGAGTTTGGTGGGTTTTGGGCCAAATTTAGGGGGTTTTGGGCTGCAACACACACGAGGCCTTTTCGGTCCCTCGGTTAACCGTTGGAGTATCAAACGAAGTCCAAATGACCCGAAACTTGACAGGCGGTCTACCGGTAGTAAACCAAGGCCGCTTGGCAAGTCTCGGACCAATCCGGAAATGTTTAAACCCCACACACGAAAGAAGACTAGAAATGACCACCGGAGGAGAACGAAGCGCCGGAATGCAAAACGGACAACGGGGAAAATGCTCGAATGCATGAGATGAACATGTATGCAAATGCAATGAACGTGATGACATGATAAGAGATGCACGAAAAAGAAAAACAACACACGGAGACAAAGACCCAACCCGAGAAATAAATATAACTTAGCGCCGGAGACGGCAAGAGTTGGATACAAATATGGAAAGTATCTCTGGGGCATTACAACACTCCACCACTACGAAAAGATCTCGTCCCGAGATCTAGGACTGAAAGAACTCCGGGTACTCAGAACGGAGGTGATCCTCGCGTTCCCAGGTAGCTTCACGGTCGGAATGGTGTGACCACTTGACTTTGAGAAATTTGATTGACTTGTTGCGAGTCTTGCGTTCAGTCTCTTCAAGAATAGCAACTGGGTGCTCACGATAAGAGAGATCTTCTTGGAGCTCAATGTCCTCGAAGTTGACGGTGCGGTCAGGAGTCTTGAAGCACTTTCGAAGCTGAGAGACATGGAACACATCATGAACGTTTGCAAAGTTTGAAGGAAGCTCGAGTTGATAGGCGAGGTCGCCTCTCTTGCTGACAATCTTGAAAGGTCCCACGTATCTAGGGGCAAGCTTCCCTTTGATACCGAAGCGACGAGTACCTTTCATGGGAGAGACGCGGAGGTAACCATGATCTCCGATCTCGAAAGCCAATTCACGGTGCTTACTATCATAGTAGCACTTCTGGCGGGATTGAGCTGCTTTGAGGTTATCACGAATGACTTTGCACATCTCTTCTGCTTCTGTGATTAAGTCATTACCCAGCAGCTGACGTTCACCAGTTTCAGACCAGTTGAGAGGGGTACGGCACTTCCTGCCATACAGAATTTCAAAGGGGGCCTTGCTCGAACTTGCTTGAAAGCTGTTGTTGTACGAGAATTCAGCATAAGGAAGACAATCCTCCCACTTCATGCCGAAGGAGATCACACAAGCCCTGAGCATATCTTCAAGAATTTGGTTGACACGCTCGACTTGACCACTCGTTTGAGGATGGAAAGCTGTGCTGAAGCGGATGTTGGTGCCCATGGCCTTCTGAAAAGAATCCCAAAACTTGGAGGTAAAGATGCTGCCACGGTCTGAAGATATCACTTGAGGAATACCGTGCAGAGAGACAATGCGAGAGGTATAGAGTTCCGCCAATTGAGCTGCAGTGATTGACTCTTTGATAGGCAGAAAATGAGCCACTTTGGTGAGCTTGTCGATGACGACGAATATAGCATCATTGCCACGCTTGGACTTTGGAAACCCAGTCACGAAGTCCATTTCAACGTGGTCAAACTTCCATTCTGGAATGGCAAGAGGTTGGAGGAGACCAGCTGGCCTTTGGTGTTTTGCCTTCACTCTTCTGCAGACATCACACTCATTCACGAATTGAGCGATCTCGCGCTTCATTCGAGTCCACCAATAAGCTTGCTTGAGGTCCTGATACATCTTCGTACTACCAGGGTGGATGGAGAGGAGAGAGTTATGAGCCTCGTTCATGATCACCTTACGGAGTTCACCTTTGGGCACAACAATTCGATCCTCGAAGAAGAGAGTGTCCTTGTCATCAAGTCAGAAGCACTTGTACTTGGACTGACTCTTTGCAATACCAATCTTCACCTTCTTCACCATAGCATCAAGAAGTTGGGCTTGGCGAATCTGGTCTTCTAAGGTAGGAGAGACTTGAAGGTTAGAGAGGAAACCTTGAGGAACAACTTGCAGATTCAGTTTGCGGAAAGCTTCACAAAGCTCGGGTTGATAAGGCTTGAGAATCAGACTGTTGCAATATGCTTTTCTGCTCAACGCGTCAGCAATCACATTAGCCTTGCCTGGAGTATACTCGATACTCGGATTGTACTCTTGAATCATTTCGACCCATCGAGTCTGCCTGAGGTTGAGATTAGGCTGAGTGAAGATGTACTTGAGACTCTTGTGATCAGTGAAAATATCCACTTTCCTTCCCAATAGAAGATGTCTCCAAGTCAACAAAGCGTGTACAAATGCCGCCAACTCGAGATCATGAGTGGGGTAGTTCTTCTCATTAGGTTTCAACTGGCGAGAGGTATAAGCAACAACTTTCTTCTCTTGCATCAGTACAGCACCGAGACCTTGGAGAGAGGCATCACAAAAGACCTCGTACGGCTTGGTTTCATCAGGCGGAGTCAGAACTGGAGCAGAGATCAATTTCTCTTTCAAAGTGTTGAAAGCAATATCACACTCCGGAGACCAAACGCACTTGATGTGCTTCTGAAGAAGATTTGAGAGAGGCTTGGCGATCTTAGAAAAGTTTTCAACGAATCTTCTGCAATAGCTTGCGAGACCGAGGAAACTGCGGAGTTGCTTTACGTTCTGAGGAGGTTCCCAATTCACAATTGCAGACACCTTCTCAGGATTCACGGAAATGCCCTTGGCAGAGATGATATGACCAAGATAAAGAACCTCATCGAGCCAAAATTCACACTTGGAGAACTTGGCGTAGAACTGATGTTCTCTGAGCTTGTCAAGTACCAAACGCAAGTGCTTGGCATGATCTTCCTTGTTCTTCGAGAAAACCAGAATGTCGTCGAGATAGACCAAAACGAATTCATTGGTGTAGGGGTTGAAGATGAAGTTCATCATGCGAGAGAACGTCGGAGGAGCGTTGGCGAGGCCAAAAGACATGACGGTGTATTCATATGAACCAAAGCTTGTTCTGAATGCCGTCTTGGGAATATCTTGCTCACGAATACGAATCTGATGATAACCCATACGGAGATCAAGCTTGGAGAATACTTGAGCACCCTTGAGTTGTTCGAACAGCTCATTGATGTTGGGAAGTGGGTATTTGTTCTTGATGGTCTTCTTGTTTACTGGACGGTAATCAACACAAAGTCGACTCGATCCATCCTTCTTCTTCACAAAAAGAACACCACAACCCCACGGAGAAGTACTAGGCCGGATGAGACCCAATCTTTCTTGCTCATCGAGTTGTTTCTTCAACTCCTTCAACTCTTCGGGGCCGAGCTTGTAGGGACGTTTGCACACAGGTTCCGTACCGGGCTCAAGTTCAATAACAAATTCAACCGGCCGGTTTGGAGGCATCCCTGGAAGTTCTTCTGGAAAAACGTCTTGATACTCACAAACAACCGGAATCTGCGAAATAGCATCCAATTCACCCTTCTCATTGAGAGAAAACAACCGGATGGAATTATCCCGAGCGGCAAAGACAATGACATCCTCAGACGAATGAGTCAGTTGAATCTGCCTGGCTGCACAATCAAGCTGAGCTTTATGCTTAGAGAGCCAGTCCATCCCGAGAATAAGATCGATATCCGAGTTGCCAAGAACCATAGGAGAAGCAAGAAACTTGAAATCACCCATCAAGATTGAAATATCCGGCACCTCCATACTGGAACTTAGTCGCTTAGCTGGAGAGACGACTTGCATAGCTCTAGGTAATGCCCTAGTGCTAAAATTGTTCTCCGATGCAAATGGAAATGACATGAAGGAATGCGATGCACCAGAGTCAAAAAGAACTTTTGCAGGAATATCATTAACAGGAAGGTTACCCATGATCACATCTGAAGAATCCTCAGCCTGAGCTGCATTCAGCATATTGACCTTGGCGTTCTTGGGATTGTGCTTGACCACAGCTGTACTTGCCGATCTGACAGGAGGAGGAGGAGGAAGACGCCTCTGGTTGGTACACTTGTTGGCATAGTGACCCTTCTGTTGGCACTTGTTGCACGTGACCTCTGAAAGCGGACGGTGATACGGAGCACTCGATCTTGGCGCTTGAGACGAAGCCT
The DNA here is from genome assembly GCF_018294505.1 of Triticum aestivum. Taxonomy (NCBI): domain Eukaryota; kingdom Viridiplantae; phylum Streptophyta; class Magnoliopsida; order Poales; family Poaceae; genus Triticum; species Triticum aestivum. The sequence goes on from NC_057801.1 coordinate 241,310,403, forward strand.
TGTTCTGAAAGCCTGGGTTGGGTGGGTGGGAGAAACCACTGCCACCTTTGATCTTCTGCTGATACGGCTGACGGAACGGAGGAGGAGGAAGCCAATACTTCTGCTGCTTGACCACTTGAGTAGAGGAAGAAGGAGTAACATCTCTGGCACGCTTCCTGGAAGCATCACACCTTATCTGAGCAGCCTCTTGCTTCAGTGCCATGTTGTAGAACTCATCGTATCTCAACGGCTCAAAGAGGACAAGAGCGAGCTGAATTTCCTCACGAAGACCACCCCTGAACTGATAGATCATGCTCTTCTCATCAGGAACATCCTGCTTGGCAAAACGGGCGAGCTTCTGGAACAACTTGTTGTAGTCATAGACAGACAAAGAGCCTTGCTTCAGATTGCGGAATTCCTGACGCTTACTCTCAACCACACTTTGAGGGATGTGATGAGCGCGGAAATCTTGACGGAAATCGTCCCAAGTGATCAGACGTCCACCTCTGGAATCCTTGTACTGCTGGAACCACTCTGCAGCCTGATCTTTGAGCTGGAAAGAAGCGAACTTGACGAAATCTTCAGGCCTGACGTTGCTACATTCAAAATGCTTTCCCGGATCCACTAGCCAATCGTCAGCATCGGTAGCCTCAACACAACCGCTGAACGTCTTTGGGCCATTAGCAAGGAACTGGTTCAGAGTAGCAAAGTGGTGCTGATTATGGCCTTGATTCCCTTGACTGCCTTGATTGCGCTCTTGAAGGATTTGCATGATCAACTGTGTGTTTGCATTAGTAGCGGCCATCACAGCTTGCCATGCTTCCGGAGGAGGCGGAGGTGGAGGCGGATTAGGATTCGGAGTCGTGCGCGTTGGAGGAGCCATCCTGAAGAGGTTGACCACCATTAGCACATAGATAGACAACAATATAGAAGCTGAATCCAACAGAATGAAAATTGCAACATATAGTCTTCACATCCGAACAAAATGAACGAATGCATTCCTCTTCAAATGATCACATATCCATAAATTGAGAAGCCACGAAGAATTAAGGAAGAGAAATAAATCAACAAGGTACGGATCAAGAACGAATAATCGGTAAGAAATCCCAATCTCAAACCAATATCCGTGGAAGAAGAACTAGAGCTACTAGAATTCCCACCTATGAAACTCCCGAACCTTTCCGGTTATGCAATCAGGTGTTGGGGATACAGGGGAAGCACAATATCTCACCCAAACTAGCAAATCCTACATCCAGCTGTATCCATCCTTCAACACATAACCAGGAAAACTTCGGAAACCATCTACCTCAACCTTCGAAAAGCATCCGTTATACAAGTTATGGCGATACTCCCGAACTCCCGCCCCAGTACTGGGTGGCGTCGAGGTTATCTCACGAACGAACTGCATAAAAGAGATTTTCGATGTCGGCGAACATATCTCAAGTATACCAGAATTGCAACGATGAAATTGTGACGACAACACCTCGGAGCTCAACTCCCCGGGACACTGCCACAACCCCTAAAGACAGGAGGCACCAAGAACAATGTTCTCGTCACAAAACCATCGGAACAAAACCAAGATACTCGCGTGATCCTAAAAAAAAATTTAGTGAAATTTTAGAAGAGAAGAGTCAAAACTCTACGCCAGGATGCCTTACCAGAGCGATGAGGAGACTGGGAACTAAAAAGAATTCCTAAGCTCTCCGATATATAATTCCTAAGGACTCAAAACATTTTTCTAGACACAACTCGGCTGCTAAAAACGATCAAGCAATGGGGCTCCTAAGGTCGAACCTGGCTCTGATACCCACTTGTAACGCCCTCGATGCGGCTATAGCTCCCACGTGTCGAGGCACGACTTAGAGGCATAACCGCATTGAAAGCAATGTCGCAAGTCAGGCAATCATTACAACATCCCATGTAATATATAATAAAAGGGGGAGATAACATAGTTGGCTTACACTCGCCACGTCACATCAGAGTACATAAATAACATCCATCAAACAAACACTCATGGCCCGACTACGGCGCCAAAATAGAAAAGACCCCCAACATGCGACAAGGTCCTGAATCGATAACACCAACTAGGCACCACTACTGATCATCCGAAAAAGATACGTAGTATCGCTGAGAGTCCTCGTCGAACTCCCACTGGAGCTCGTAGTCGTCAACTGGAGCAGAAACACCTGGACCTGCATCTGGAGTTGTAGTATCTGTGAGCCACAGGGACTCAGCAATCTCACACCCACGCGATCAAAACTATTTAAGCTCATAGGAATGGATAAGGCCAATATGTGTGGAGCTGCAGCAAGCGACTAGCATATGTGGTGGCTAACTTATACGCAAAAGAGAGCGAGAAGAGAAGGCGAAGCATGAGAGAGAAGCTAAAGGAACATCCTGCGCAAGCATAACTCCAACACCGTGTCCACTTCCTGGACTCCGCCGAGAAGGGGCCATCACGGTAACACACACGGTTGATTCATTTTAATTAAGTTTAGTTCAAGTCATCTACAACCGGACATTAACAAATTCCCATCCGCCCATAACCGCGGGCACGGCTTTCGAAAGATCAATCCCTGCAGGGGAGTCCCAACTTAGCCCATGACAAGCTCTCACGGTCAACGAAGGAATAGACCTCCACCCAAGACACCCCGATCAGACTCGGTATCTTGGTACAACAAGATGATTCGACAGGTTAAAACAAGTCCAGCAACACCGCCCGAATGTGCCGACAAATCCCGATAGGAGCTGCACATATCTCTTTCTCAAGGCACACTCAGATGAGACTAGCTACGAGTAAAACCAACCCTCAAGTTTCCCCGAGGTGGCCCCGCAGGCAGCTCAGTTCGGACCAACACTCAAAGGGAGCACTAGCCCAAGGGGGGCTAAAATACGATGACCCTCGGGCTCCGGAAACCCAAGGGAAAAGAGGCTAGGTGGCAAATGGTAAAACCAATGTTGGGCATTGCTGGAAAAGCTTTAATCAAGGCGAACTATCAAGGGGTTCCCATTATAGCCCAACCGTGTAAGGGACGCAACAATCCGGGAACATAACACCGATATGACGGAAACTAGGGCGGCAAGAGTGGAACAAAACACTAGGCGAGAGGCCGAGCCTTCCACCCTTTACCAAGTATATAGATGCATTAAGATAACATAGCAATATAATGATATCCCGATAAGTAAATAAATGTTCCAACAAGGAACGGCTCCAATCTTCACCTGCAACTAACAACGCTATAAGAAGGGCTGAGCAAGGCGGTAACATAGCAAATCAATGGTTTGCTAGGACAAAGGTGGGTTAGAGGTTCAACATGGCAATTGGGAGGCTGACAAGCAAAAGGTAGGCATCGTAGCATTGGCAAAGCAAAAGAGCGAGCAAACTAGCATAGCAAAGATAGTAGTGATTTCGAGGGTATGATCATCTTGCCTGCACAGTTGTCAGAGTTGACTGGATCCTCACAAGCAAACTCAACGGGCTCCTCGGTAGCGAACTCGTCTCCCGGCTCTACCCAACAAGACAAACAAGCAACAAGGATACAATCAACCACGGGCAAGACCAAGCAATATGATGAAATGACGATATGCTATGCGGGATGCGATGCGGGATGCAAAATGCAAGATATGACAGGAAATGCATGAAGCTGGCATCAACTTGGAAAACCAAGTGTGCCACTGGATAGAGGGGATGAAATCGCTTGAAAACGATATAAAGATCATAGGAATCGGTGCTACGGTTTAGAAATGGCAAGCGTTTTAAGATATGACACCGGTCTGCGATTTACAGCAAGTAGGCATCTAAATGCAACGAAATGAACATGCTACAGCCCCCAAACATGAAAACAAAATATATGGCAGTGATGTACACAAGATGGTTGACAAAACACTAGCACTGAGCCATAGGCAAATTCATCCATTAAGAGGTTCAAACAAGCATGGCTAAAACGCAAAAGCAAAACAGGTTTCAGACTTAGTGAAATTAACACTAGTCTCAAATTTCAGACCACGATGCTCTCTTCGGAGCAGCAAAACAACATGATAGAAAACCTGAACATGACAAGTAAGAACATGGCATGTAGCTACTCAACAAGCTTAATAAAACACCCAAAGTGACCTGGGGCCAAAAGGGTTTACAAAATACTCTACCGAGCTCACGAACATAGCTCGAACACAATCAGTTTTCAGACTTAGTGAAAACTGAGACATGCTGAAATTTAACTCACGAAGGCATGTAAACGAGCTCGATGCACTCACTACGGTGCAAGTCATGGCAAGGAAAGCATATAACCAGCAAGAAGGCACAAAGTGCTAGCTACACATGGCAAGAACGAAGGCATGCATGAAACAAGCTGGAAATATAGCATCATGAACTAAAATATCCCAGACTTAGTGAAAATCACTAAGTCCCTGAAATCTGCATTCTCAGGTACCCTACTTCGCAAGCTTGCACAAGACAACACACACATCCTAAAAATACATGGGTGGCACCTATGGAAAGAAGACAAAATGCTTCACAATACATCCCAAAGGGGCACAGGCATATCATGCACGAATTAAACATAGCAAAAATGACAAAAGTGCATGATGAACTAACGGATCTGCAATTTAACTCACGAAGCCTCCTTCTAACAGCATTTCGGGCGTCAAGATGACCTCAAATGCAAATGATGCAATGGAATGAAATGATGTACATATCGAGACGAAGATTTTGATATATCATATGCCCAAAATGGAGCTACGGTTGCGGAGATACAAGCAGTCAAAGTAGCAAGAAAAATATAATGGGAGAGGGAGAAAGTCAACGGGGGGGGCGCTAGGGTTTACTGTAGCTACCCGCTCCCGATCCGATCTCGCGGCCACAGAAGATGCCGGCGATGGCGCGGCGGCCGGAGAGAGGTGGAGGGGCGCCGGGGTAGCTCGCCGGCGTGGAGGAGGTGGTCGCCGGGGGTCGGATCCGGCGACCC